>NC_041736.1:3067500-3135000 GCF_004115215.2 Ornithorhynchus anatinus
AATTCCTCCTCGCCATCCCGCCTTCCCAGCTTCCCGTAGCCCTCTTCCGCCTCCTTCTCGTGCTCCTTTTCACTCTCTCCATCCCTGGGCATGCTCTCTCTCTCCTCCGAGTCAGAGTAGCCTTGGGGAGTCACGCTCTGCAGGTACGCTCGGTTCATCAGGAGCTCATTGGGCTCCAGGTGGCCCTTCTCCCGGGCTTCCCGCTCGGCCGCTTCCCGCTCCTCGGCCTCCCGCTTGCAGTAGGAATACCTGTGGTTCATGTGCTGGGAGTAGGACCCGGAATGGGAGAAACGTTTCCCACACTTATCGCACTGATAGGGCTTCTCGCCCGAATGCAGGCGGGAGTGTTCGATCAGGTGGTGCTTGTGTTTGAATGCTTTCTTGCAGATCTGGCATTGGTGCGGTCTCTTTCCTGCAAGGGAGAAGCGAGAGGCTCGGGTGAGGGGGAGCTAAGGGCCAACCTCCGTCTCGACCGTTCGTTCGGACCGTTCGTATCTGTCGGGCGCTTACCGTGTGCAGAGCGCTCTACCGAGCGCTTGGAAAGCACAGTTCGACAGCAGACAGAGACAGTCCCTGCCCACAGTGGGCTCACGGTCTAGAAACGGGCTCCAAGTCTCGCCTCCGGCTGACCGCCCCCCGCCCCGACCCCTGGCCAACGAGAGGCGACTCGTCGTGACGCAGTCTGTTTCTTTCTTACGGGATTCATTAAGCGCTCGCTAGGCGTCAGGCGCTGTACTGAACGCTGGGGTGGACACGAGCTCATCGGAGCGGACGCGGTCTGTGTCGGTCAGTCGGTCGACCGATCGTACTTATCGAGCGCTTACTGAGACCACTGTACTAAGGGCTTGGGAGAGTACGACAGAACGGACGCATTCCCTGACCGCAGCGAGCTTACAGTCTAGAGGGGGAGACAGACATGAATATTCATGGGACTCACAGTCTTAATCACTCCAGAGGTGGGAACCGAGGCTCAGAGAAGGGGAGCGACCTGCTCGAGATCGCGCAGCGGACGAGAGGCAGAGCTAGGATTAGAACCCAGGTCCTTCCGACCCCCAGGCCTCGGGCTCGATCACCCCCCTCCCTGGCTACCCGGGGATCTCGACTGAAACCTGATGGAGACTATCACTCGGCTGATCCATCAGTCAAAAGAATTGGCCGAACGCCTCGTAGGCGGGGAACACTCTACTAAGCGCTTGAGAGAGGACGACGGAGTCGGTAGAAACGATCCCCTCCCTCGAGGACCTTACGTTTTAGCAGCGTACCCACCGGGGGACAATGCAAGGAAATGGGAACTTCCCGTGGCTTCGGCCTCATGATTCTCCAGAAGGACTGGCCAAACGCCGAGCCGGTCTGGACAACCGAACACATCAGCCTGGTCTTTCTTTCCCTCATGCCAAGAATGACTGCTCTGGAGTGGAATCTCCTTGTGGGCAGGGAACGTGGCTTGGGTTTCCGTTGTACTTTCCCAAGAGCTCAGTAAAGTACTCTGTGACCAGCTGCCCGCTAGGATTTAAACTCACTGTAAGCAGGGAACATGTCTACCGACTCTATCTTATTTTATTCTCCCGAGAGCTTAGAACAGTGGGCCTGTACACAGTAAGTGTTCAATAAGTACCACTGATCGATCGGGTGCTACGGAAATACCTTCTTTCTCCTCAGGAGAGACAGCCTCTTCCCTGAAGCGAAAAGCCAACCCTCAGCAAGCCCCTCTGTTCATGTCGTCAGAGGTGGCTGTCACAGACCACGGCGGGATTCGGCGACAGTGTGACTAACAAACCAGCCGCATAGAGGCACATTCTTAATCGATTTCCCCTTATCGGTCTGGGACTGTGCAGGAATCGAAAGTAACGGAGGAGAAACCGGGATCAAAAAGACCACTGTTCTTCAGTTATTTCAATGTCTACCTCCTCCTCTAGGTTGGAAGCTCCTTGTGGGCAGGGAACCCGTCTACCGACTCTGTTGTATCGTCCTCTCCCAAGTGCTTAGTACAGTGCTCTGCACACGGTAAATTCCCAATAAATGCCATCAACTGATCGATGGTAATCAGTGAAATTGTTTCCAAATGGCCCTCCCCTTTCCCACTAGAGTTTTCCAAGAGATGTCAACCGGTTGTTGAGAGCTGAAGCTGTTTGGAGTCTAAAGCCAGTGCCAAGCCTAAACACATCTGGTTGATTCCGGCCCCGAATAGGATCGCCGGAGTGTCTCCTGTACCTTCCATCGCTGTCATCCCGAAAAGTTTCTTTCCAAAATACAACTGACGACCCGCCCCTCCCTAAGCCCCACAAGACAGAACTCGCATCCCTCAACCCGGTACCGAGAACCAGAACCGGCAAAGACCCTTCGTGTGGGTCGAGAGCCTCTATGAACTACAAGTTTCTATCGCGTCCTTGTGGTCTTCTATTTCATCCAATCGAATTAAAACAAACAACGTGAGCGCGATACGGCCCCATTTTCATTTGCTAAGTGTCGCATTATGAGATTAGGAGTCCTTTCTCGACACCGCCGTGATTCAATTTTGCAGCTCGACGTAATATCAATTAGTAATCAAATATCTTTAATAATGTTATTGAACGCCTCTAGGGCACGCAACTATTTTTAAAACGTCGTAGATTGCTGGGGACAACCTCATTAGCGGGCTTAAGTCGTAATGGGATGTCCGCTAGGGTTTTTCTGAGAGGAGAGGTGTCCCAGGAAGAAGTCACACATGTATACGTGCACGCATGTATGTTCGTATACCATTTATTCTCCGTCTTCATCAAACCGCATTCGTACGGGTTGCCTATTTGTCTTGCATTTTCCTCCGGTCCCAGGTACCTGTCAGTTATTTACGTCTCTCTTCCCCCATTAGATTTTCAACTCCTTGAAGGCAGGGAAACGATGGCTTACAGTTCTTTTGCCATCATCTCCCAAGTGCTTAACACTGAGGTCTGCACTCGGCGGACACACGATAGAAAAGCAACGTGGCTCAGTGGAAAGAGCCCGGGCTTGGGAGTCAAGAGGTCATGGGTTCGAATCCCGGCTCCGCCACCTGGCAGCTGGGTGACTGTGGGCAAGTCACTTCACTTCTCTGTGCCTCAGTGACCTCATCTGTTAAATGGGGATTAACTGTGAGCCTCACTTGGGACAACCTGATAACCCTGTATCTACTCCCAACGCTTAGAACAGTGCTCGGCACATAGTAAGCGCTTAACAAATACCAACATTACTAGCATCGATTCACTGATTGATGAAGGCTGTGAGAAGGACCATGAGTTGGAAAGGCAGAGAACTGTATCCTAAGGGCATGAGGGCCGTGGGAAATCAAAAAACCTCCTAACTCCATAGTGGGCTAAGATCGGATGTGAGGGAAAATCAGGAAAACCGCTGGAGGGACAAGCCTCTGGGGAGACGGCTGCCATTCTCGCTGGGACGTCCCCTGGGGTGGGAAAGGAATCCAGCGGGACAAACACCTGGGCCTAGTAGAAAGGCCTAAAGGTAGGAGGACCTGGGCTCTAAGCCCAGCTCTGCAACTTGCCTGCTGTGTGACCTCTTGCAAGTCACTTCTCAGTTCTTCAGTTTTAAAATGGAGATTCAATAACTGCTTTCCCTTCTAATCAGTCAAAATTATTCAGCGCTTCCTTTTTCGTTTTATGGTATTTGTTAAGTGCTTACTGTGCATCAACCCGTTCTAAGCTCTGGAGTTGATAAAAGCTTATCAGGTTGGGCACAGTCCCCGTCCCACACGGGGCTCACAGTTTAAGTAGGAGGGAGTAGGATTTAATCCCCATTTTACAATTGAGAAAACTGCAGCACGGAGAAGTGAAATGACCTGCCCAGAGTCACACAGCAACCAAATGGCAGAGCTAAGATTAGGACCCTTGATTCTATTCATATCCCCTTGATTCTATTTATTGCTATCGCTCTTGTCCGTCCGTCTCCCCCGATTAGACCGTAAGCCCGTCAGAGGGCAGGGACCGTCTCTATCTGTTACCGATTTGTACATTCCAAGCGCTTAGTACAGTGCTCTGCACATAGTAAGCGTTCAATAAATACTATTGAATGAATGAATGAATGAATGACCCAGGTCCTCTGACTCCCAGGTCCGTACTCTTTCCAATAGGCCGTGTTACTCGCTGTGTGCAGAGCACTGAAATAAGCGCTTGGGAAAGTACAATAGCACAGTATAACTGAGTTGGTAGACACATTCCCGGCCCATGATTTATGCTTAGATTGTCAGCCCCGTGTGGGTCAGGCAGGGATTGGGTTAATGATAGAGTTACTAATAATAATCGGGTTAGTAATTCAATCATTTTTATTGAGCATTTACAGGGTGCACAGCATCGGACTAAGTGCTCGGGAGAGCCCCGCTTGATGATTTTCATTTACCCCAGCTCTCAGTACAGTTCTTGGCCCCTAGTAAGGACTTCAAAAACATCTTTCTTCTTATTTTTATGAGGAGGTGGAAGGTGGAGGATACTTTAAGGAGACGTAAAGACTTGGCATCCCCTTTTGAGCTCATCTCCCGAGACCTCAGCTCGGGTGTGCCACGGTGGGAACCGTGACAGGGAGAGTAATGTCTTAAGGAAACGATAAGAGCGGCTCATCAGATCTGTGGTTGTAGCTGGGCCTCTGACCCGCGGAAGATACAACCGAATAACGGCGCTGGAACTCGGGCGCCTCACGGGGAGAGGAAGAGATTAGACTCCACACGAACTCAAGGGTTTTCCTGGCCTCAAGCTAGAGGAGATAGGAGACGGGCCAGCTCCAGGCAACATTTGAACATGCATTTTAAGGTCTATCTCCCCCTCTACTAATAATGTTGGTATCTGCTAAGCGCTTACTCTGTGCAGGGCACCCTTCGAAGCGCCGGGGTAGATACAGGGTCATCACGTTGTCCCGCGTGAGGCTCGCGGTCTTAATCCCCGTTTTACAGATGAGGGAACTGAGGCAAAGAGAAGTGAAGTGACTGGCCGACGGTCGCCCAGCTGACAAGTGGCAGAGCTGGAATTCGAACTCATGACCTCTGACTCCCAAGCCCGTGCTCTTTCCACTGAGCCACGCTGCTTCTCTAAGATCGCGAGCTCGTTCTGGGAAGGGAAACTGGCTACCAATTCTGTTTTATCGTACTCTTCCAAGCACCCGGTACAGTGTTCTGCCGGACAATGACTCTTCCCCCGCTTCCAAGCCTTATTGAAGGCCCATCTCCTCCAAGAGGCCTTCCCAGACTAAGCCCCTCTTTTCCTCATCTCCCACTCCCTCCTGGGTCACCCTGACCTGCTCTTCCCCGCCCCCCAGCCCCACGGCACTTATGTATATATCGATAATTTTATCTATTTGTACTGATGTCTGTTTTCCCCCGCTCTAGACTGTGAGCTCGTGTGAGCAGGGAATATCACCGTTTATTGTTCTATTGTACTTTCCCGAGTGCTTAGTACAGTGCTCTGCACACAGTAAGCGCTTAATGAATACGCTCGAATGAATGAATGAATGTTCTGCGCACAGAAAGCGCTCAGTAAATACCACAATGATTGATTGATTCTCCATCTCTTTCCTTCCAGGATTCTCAGTGATCTAATGCTCACAGATATGCACGGCCATTGAAGAATTTACACGATCCGATCCTTTGGACCGTAATTAGCTTGCAGACCTTCACACCAAACTTAGGTACAACAGCCCCCTTCCCCCCCCCCCCGACCTATTTCCGATTCAGTTTTTCCAGTGACAAATATCATTACCCTGTTCTACATCATCATGGTGTGATAAGTGGCTATTTCCATATTAATGAGTATACGTTTTAAGAATTATTCCATGAGAAATCGGGCACCTGTGCAATAGATTTTTCAAAGAGCCCATTATTTCTATGTACTATTAATGGATGGCAATCCCCTGGAAATTAAATTCAAAAAATAAACTTGTGTTGGGGTAATAAAAGTACAGAATTAATTCTCTATTGGTTTGACTGAAATTCTGGAGGATCTGTTTGACTTGCATTAAAAGAAACAGCATGGCCTAGGGGACAGAGCACCGGACTGGGATTCAGATGGACCTGGGTTCTAGTCCCGGTTCCGACGCATGTTTGCCGTGAGGCCTCGGACGAGTCACTTCACTTCTCTGTGTCTCGGTTACTTCACCTGTAAAATGGGCATTAAGACTGTGAGCCCCACGAGGGACATGGACTGTGTCCAACCTGATCACCTTGTATCTACCACAGCACTTAGAACAGTGCCTGGCACGCAGTAAGCGTTTAACAAATACAATGAAGACGTTTTTTAAAAAAAGAAAAAGAGAGAAGACCTTTTCACAGGATCGTAGAGAAATCCCCTAGGATTAGAGTACACCAAGGCTCACTTTTCTCTCATCTCTCCTGGATTAGTAGTAATAGTATTTATCAAGTGCTTAACGGTGTGCAAAACACTGTACTAAGTGCTGGGAAAAGAATACCCGGGTGGAAATTAGACATGGTCTCTCTCTTTCTATTCTTCCTGTACTCTGTACTCCAACCCTCTCCAAAAACTTCGTTTTTTTAGATTTTATCTGTAAAGTGTTTTCTCTGTGCCAAGCCCTATATTAAGCACTGGGGAAGAGGCAAGATAATCAGGTCGGACACAGTCCCTGACCCACATGAGGCTCACAGATATCGAATCCACATTTTACAGATGAGAAAACGGGCACAGGGAAGTGAAGCGAAGCGACTTGCCCAAGGTCACACAGCTGGCGAGTGGCAGAGCGGGATTAGAACCCAGGTCATCTGATTCCCGGGGCCGTGCTTTTTCCACTAGGCTCTGCTGCTTCCCTATTGATAGGTGAAATGGGTTACGCCCGGTCATGTATAGACTGTAAGCCCAGTATGGGCAGGGATTGTCTCTCTTTACTGCTGAATTGTACATTCAGCACTACTTAGTGCTTAGTACAGTGCTCTGCACACAGTGAGCGCTCTATAAATACTTTCGAATGAACTGAATGAATAGTCTCTAGATTGTAAGCATCTACATATACTTATGTAGATTCTCTGTCTTCTACCTCTATACTACTCTCCCAAGCACTCAGTACAGAGCTCTGCACTTAGTAGACGCTCGCTAACTAGCATTTATTGCTTGATTTTCACCCTCCCGAGGCCACGTTCCAAGTCTTTTTCATCACAGTGCTCCCTCTAGAATCAGAAAACTTGGCTGGAAGCGAGGACAGCCTGTGTTATGGACAGGCAGACCGACTCCAGAGAAGTTGGCTGATTCCCCAGGACCCATCTGCGATAACTTAAAGGTCTCTTCGGGGTGGGAATCTGAAATAAAATAGGGGGAAATTACTCCTCCGTACTCTGTGGGGTATCTTCTTTTTAAACAAAAGCAAGCAATTAATCAGTAGTATTTATTGAGACCGTACTGGGTGCAGAGCACAGTACTAAGCAGCGCTTTGGGACATTTCAGTAGAATTAGAAGAGACAATCCCTGCTCTCAAGGAGCTTACGGTCTAGTGGCGAATCAGTAGCTATATGTGATATAGCTAAATTTTGGAGGAAGAGACATTTTCATAGGTTGGAGAGACAGGACAGAAGAAACGCCAAGCTTCAACACCCTCCTAGAAATCTACTTGGGGCTTAGTGTGAAGCTGAAAATCCAGAGAGAATAATGGGCCCTTAACGATCCAGGTGGGTTCCCTGTACCGACAACACACGAAAGACGGCATTTAACGAGGGGGCGATGATGTAATTTGCGACTTGGGTTCCCGATTTCCCTCGTAGCAGTTGGAGAATACAAGTTAAACTAAGAACTGAGTTAAAGATTGGTCTCGTGCAACTAACACAGTTCTTTCAATATTCTAGATTTGTCATCCAGTCAGAAATCAGGACATTTTCGAATCTTGTTACGGGCAGGGAACCCGTCTGCCAATTATACCGTATTGTACTCTTCTAAGTGCTCGATATGGTGCTCTGCACATAATACCGTTGACTGATAGTGCAGCTCTAGACGGACACATCTAGAAAGTCTGGAAATGCTTGGTGAGGTTAAGATGGTAACTGCACGAGAGATTTACTGAGATAATTCTGCAACATAGGGAGCTATGTTGTCCCAGGTTCTCCCAAAATATACGCGGTTCTCAATTATCTAAACAATTCAAACTTCCATGTGGGTTTTGTTTCTGTTTTGTTTTTTTGCTTCAACTATCCAAACAATAGTTTGGAGCTCCATTTGCCAGATCATTACAAATGTAGACTCATTGATCATTCATAATAATCGAATAATAATAGTACTTGTTTAGCACTTACTATGTGCCAAACAGTGTTCTAAGCACCGGGGATAGATACAAGTTAATCAACTAACCTCAACAGGAACATGGAAATGCACAGTTTGAGAGACCCAAATCAGGATTTTGAGTGAGATTCCTGTTTGCCCTTCTTGAGTTCTTTGTGCAGGGATCTGTCTTCTAACTGGTGGATTCTCCCAAGCACTCGCCCCAGAGGTGCTCAATAAACATTATTAATTGATTATTCTCTTCTCCCCCAGGAAAGAAAAATAAACTCGACCAGTGGATTGCAAACTTTTAGGGATTAAATTTGACCATGATGCGTGGAAAAATGGTACATGCTCTATGTTGTAAGGAAGATTCCAGAGGAACAGTCTCTAGACTGTAAGTTCCATGTGGGCAGGGAATGTCTCTGTTTATTCTTGTATTGTCCCCTCCCAAGCTTTTAGTCCAGTGCTCTGCACACAGTAAACACTCAGGGAATACGACTGAATGAATGAACTCACAGACTGTAGAGCAAACACCTAAAATGAGTGTGTCTTCCAACTATCAGTTAGACTGCAAGCTCCCTGTAGAAAGGGAACATGTCTACCGATTATATTATACACTTCCAAGTCCTTAGTATAGTAAGGGCACACAGTAAGCACTCAGTAAATAAAATTAATGATGAGGATGAACTCTGTTTTACTGTATTCTCTCCCGTGCTTTAGTACAGTGCTCCGCACACATTAAGGGCTCAGTAAGACTGATTAGCCACCACACCAGTGACATCACCACTCCGTAGCCCTACGTGCTTTTAAAAGTACATTTATCCTGGCTCTGCCACTTGTCTGCTGTGTGATCTTGGCCAAGTCACTTCACTTCTCTGTACCTCAGTTCCCTCAACTGCCAAGTGGGATTTAGTACCCGTTTCTCCTTCCTACCAAGTCTGCGAGCCCCATGCGGGCCAGGGACTGTATCCGGCCGCATCAACTTGTATTTACCCTAGCGTTTAGAACGGTGTTTGACACAAAGCAAGCGCTTAACAGATACCGTTAAAAATCCTGCTTACACTACCATGGCGCGGACCCGGAGTCTCAGTTCTGTACAGCTCCTCTATTCTTTGCAACACAAGCTCTAAGCAAATCTAAATCAGAAGGAAATCGGCTAGAAGGAGCGGTCTCTGTGGAGTGTGAGTCTCAGCCCCAGAATTACAATTTCTAGGCTAAAGCCACACTTCAAAGTGGCCGTGCTCGGCCAATCCGAGTCTTCTGGGAAAAAAGAAATTAAACGGGTCCAAGACGAAAGGGTAACAAGACCCAAGAATGAAAATTGTAATTTCTTCCTCCTCACTTCCCCTTAAACTGCCTTGTAGAAGCAGGATGTTCTACCACGAAGGTTTCTTGGACTTGGGCCCAGAAATCAATGAAAACTCCCAAATACTAAACCAAAGGGCGACTTGATCTGCGAGCCCAACTTAATCATTCTCACCCTAGGACTAGCAATTTCAATCCTGAGATTCCATCAATATACCTTTCTTTTTTTTGAGAACCTCATTTCCAGGAAAATCATTTCATAAAGACAACCATGGGTCTTTGATCTCCAATTTGAAAAATGGAAGCCTGGGCCAGATGGCCCATCTATCGCGGTGATTGAAAACTCTGCAGAGATTGTTTTCGTTCAGGCTGACGTGCTATAGCGTTGGAGTGCCCGAGATCAACGATCGACCCACCCAGAGACTCTCCCGTCATCGGATCGGCAAAGCCCATTTAATAAACATTTTTCAGCTTCGTGACGGGTGAGGACCTAAGATGAGAAAGCCTGAAGATCTAGATGAAGGGGATGCGTATCCTAAAACTGTGCTCAGTAGGTTCTCGGGCAGGTGATCGAGCCTGTGAAATTGTTGACGTCAGCTCAACGGACGATCGGTCAAGAGGCCGAAAAGTTCACCCTGAAAAGTTGCCAAGCACGATGTCGACCAGAGGGTAAGCGTCTAGAGATGGGATTGGTTTGCTAAGTGTCCTGTTGCTAGGCGACACCATTTCCAGGCAGCCAGTCTTCTCCTTTCTTAAAGGGCCGGCTTGGTCCGGGGTGGGTGGGTGTTGGGCGGGGGGGGGGGGGGGGGTTCATTTTTCTAATGCATTTGTATAATTTGCAATAATAATCACGGGTTTCGAACTCTCACCCGTTGCCCCTCAACCTAATAAACCCAACTGGGTGAGAGCCAACTGTGGTCTGTGATCTCACTCAGTATGGAAGCCGGCTCCTAACCAAGACCTTGACGGCAGTACTCGAGTCAACTCTACTGATAGAAGACGGCAGTCGTCAAATGATCCAGACAGCGCCGTCTCTACCGAATCGAAGGCGTGCTCCAAACGATGCAACCTGGAGACCGTTTTGCACCATGGAGCGTGATTAGAATCGATCGATCGGTGGTATTTATTGAATCCTTACCCTGTGCAGAGCACCGTACCGAGCGCTTGGGAAAGGACATTACAACAGAGTTAGTAGACACGTTTATATGAATTATAATCTCATAGGCTATAAGAATTCAATCGAAGAACTTCCTAATCCCCTGTGAATTTGAACCTTCATTTAGGTGACCCCGCCACTTGTCTGCTGTGTGACCTTGGGCAAATCAGTTTACTTCTCTATTCCTCAGTTCCCTCATCTGCAAAACGGGGGTTCGATACCTGTTCTCCCTCCTACTTAGACTGGGCGTCCCATGCGGGACTTGACTATCTTGTATATACCCCGGTGCTTAATGTAGTGCTGGGCACAGAGTAAGAGCTTAACAGATACCACAATCATTATTCTTATTAAGAGCCCTCATGAAAGAGAAATTGTCCCAGAATAGAGGGGTTCAGAGAGGTAATCGAGGTCGGGTCCATTCTGAGGAAAAAGCAGTGCATTTTTTTCCTTGCTGAAATGTTCACAGTGCATACAGGGCAACGAGTTGAACTAGCCATATCTTTTCAAATGCAAATCCTACTGCGTCTTTGTGGGAGAAGATGTCAGAAGTGATGATGGTTTGTTAGAGACAAGAAATACGTTTTCCTTTCTCACTCTGAGAGGGTCTGACGCTGGGCCAGACCTTTTTTTTTTTTTTTTTTTAAATGGTTTTTCTTATGTACCGGGCACTGTCCTAAGTGCTGGGGGTAGATACAAGCTAATCAGAACGGAAACAGTCCACGTCCCACATGGGGCTCACAGTCTTAATCCCCGTTTTACAGATGAGGTAACTGAGAGGTCCAGGGAAGTGAAGTGACTTGCCCCAGGTCTCACAGCAGATGAAGCGGTGGAGCCGGGACTAGAAGCTAGGTCTTCTCGATTCCCGGTCCTCTGCTCTATCCACCGTGCCACGCTGCTTCTCTGAGGGTGAACCAAGGGGAGTTGGTCTTTACTGACTCTCCCCGCCCGATCTCTGGGCTTACAAATGGCACGTTGAACTCGGTTCCCTAGTTAGGACTCGGAGCGGCCAGTGTTTCCGAAGGCACCGGGCCTGGCGACCCCTGGGGCCCACGGGGCAGAGGGACGAGATGGCTTCTCCGGCTCCTCGCCCTCAGAGGAGCCTCCCCCCTGCCCTGTCGGGGTAAACCGAGGCTGAGTCCCATTGGCCTTCGTTAGCGGCCATTATCCCCGAGTGTATGTCCCCCCGTGGGAGTCCCCTTGCGGCCCGCCCCCACCTCCGCCTCCCCACCCCAAACTGCAGAGGCTGGGTCGTCTCAGTCAGCCTAACACCGCACGGCATGGGGCGGGGGTGTAGGTTAATGAGGCTGTATTGAGTGCCTTGGCGGTCACTCAGTCGGCATGGACTAGCGGCAAGAGCACGGGCTTGGGAGTCAGAGGACGGGGGCTCAAATCCCCCGATTAGACCGTGAGCCCGTCAGAGGGCAGGGACCGTCTCTATCCGTTGCCGACTTGTTCGTTCCAAGCGCTTAGTACAGTGCTCTGCACATAGTGAGCGCTCAATAAATACCATCGAATGAATGAACGAACGAATAATCCTGGGCCCTCCACTCATCTGCTGTCTCTGGGCCTCAGTTTCCTCATCTTGAAAACGGGGATCAATATCCCTATCTCTTCCCACTTGACGGGAATGTCGGGAGGACACAGCTGATGCGATAGAGCTTCAGAAAATGGAAGTGCTCCCTCGTTATTCCTACCGAGACCTCCCCAGTACCCAACCTGGACCCAGATCATTTCCTGAGTGATCTACAGCGCTAATATCACTACCGATGATAATAATAAAATAATGTTTTCTGTTAAGCGCTTACTACAAGCCAAACACTGAGCTAACCACTAGATGCCAGCTTGGACACAGTCCCCGTCTCACACTGGGCTCACGGTTTATGTCGGGGTAATACAGGGATTTAATTCCCATTTTACAAGTGAGAGAACTGAGGCACAGAGAAGTGAAGTGATCTGCCCAAGGTCCCACAGCCGGCACAGGGCGGAGCCGGGAATAGAAACCGGGTCCTCTCCGGGGAGGTCTCTGACCTTTCTGATGGATTCAGTTTCCGGAGGAACTCCGAAGATACTCCGACAGACACCCACCCTTCCCTAGCCCCCACCCCCCACGAACCGGTAAACGGGCGGAGGAGAAAACGTCCTACTAAGCTAGGAGCCGAGCAAGCGACGTCGTTTCTTCCCCGTTGAAACCGCCGACGTGTGTTCTGTCTTCTGTCGCACAAGGGTGCCCGCTCCAAGTTGCGAAACGCAGGGGCTCTGGGGGAAGCCTCACCTAGCCAGCCAAAGGCCCGCCTACCTGTGTGTTCGTATTTGTGTCGCAGGAGGGAGCTGCTTTTCTGGAATGTTTTGTCACACAGATCGCAGGCGTACATGCCGCTCTCCGTCTTCTTGATCTTCTTCCGCGACAGGCAGGAGTCGGAGTCCGTCAGGTCGTCCAGGCCCGACATGTAGTCTTGCGTTCCATCGAGCAGCTCTCCCTACGATAGGAACGGAGAAGGTCACCCCCCGCAACAGCCTCCCGGCCCCCCGGCCCCATCCGATACCGGAGAACGGGTCCCCCGCCCGTTCCGCAGCGGCTCCACTGTACTGGACTCTCCCGAGTGCTCCGTGCAGTGTTCTGCACCCAGTAAGCGATCGCCTACCGACTGATCGATTGACTGATGGACTGGGCCCCAACCCTCACAACTCCCTGACCCCAAGGATCTCCGGCATCTCCCCGCCACAGGTTTCGCCAATTATTTTGTGTGCGGGACGGGTTTCCTTTTAAAATAGTGATAAAAATAATAATCACGGTATTTGTTAGCCTCTTGCTATATGGCAGGCACTGTCCTTAGCCCTGGGGTAAGTACAAGGTTAGCAGGTCAGGCAGAGAATAATGTTGGCATTTGTTAAGCGCTCACTAGGCGCAGAGCACCGTTCTAAGCGCTGGGGGAGACGCAGGGTCATCGGGTCGTCCCACGTGAGGCTCACGGTCAATCCCCATTTTACAGATGAGGGAACTGAGGCACAGAGAAGTGAAGTGACTCGCCCACAGTCACACAGCTGACAAGTGGCAGAGCCGGCAGTCGAACCCCTGACCTCTGACTCCGAAGCCCGGGCTCTTTCCACTGAGAAGCAGCATGGTGTAGTGGATAGAGCCCCGGACCTGGGAGTCAGAAGGACCCGGGTTCTAATTCCGGCTCTTCCACTCATCGGCCGTGTGACCTTGGGCGAGTCACTTTACTTCTCCGCCCTTCAGTTACCTCATCTGGAAAATGGGGATGGATCCTGTGAGGTGGGACAGGGACTGGGTCCAACCCGATTCGCTTGTATCCGCCCCAGAGCTTAGTACGGTGCCCGGCGCAGAGTAAGCGCTTAACAGATATCGTCGTTATTATTATTATTATTGTTAGGTCAGACACGGTCCCTGTCCCACATGGGGCTCACAAAATTAATTTCTATTTTACAGATGAGGGAACTGAGGCGCAGAGAAGTTAAGTGACTTCCGGGCCCGTGCTCTTTCCGCTAAGCCACACCGCTTCTCTAAATACAGGGCCTCCAACCTCTAAGCCTCCAGACCCAACGGGACGGGGGTCCAGGCCGAACCAAAGGTAGAACAAGAAAAAAAAATCATCTAAACATTCATCTGGAAACAAAAAAATTTCAAAATAGTTCCTGAAAAAAAGCCCCAGTTGGTATCCCCGTTTGTTTGTTTTCTCTGTGCTTAACTTTGGGAATCATCTGCATCGGTAGAACACCATTTTTAATTGAATTTTATATTTAGGTACAAAATGTTATTATTATGCAATCCATTTAAATGTATGTCTCCCCACTGAAGGCCTCAAGCTACATTTTTATATTTAATTTTGTAATTTGAAATAGGGAATATTAATAACACTTTTTTATCAATGTTCTATCTATGTTAAAACAGCCTTCAGCATTAAGCAATAATGAATGTGGATCAGTAAATTATTAAATTTCCTTCTATTTATTTTGTCTTGATCCAAAGGAGTGCAAACTTGCACGATAACACACAATTCCATTTGCTCTCACTCAGGTTTTTTTTTGGGGGGGGGGGGGCTGGGGGGCGGGGGGGATTGGAGGGGAGGGTCTGCGCTTGCACTAATTAATATTAGGGGAGATTAGAGGGGCTTAAACACATCTACAAAGAGGGCAGATGCGCTGGATATTGGGGGGGCCCGGAACAGCTGTCGGAGAGGTGCGCGGTGCTATTTATGCCTCTGGAGTGCAGGCCCGGGAAACCCGGAATGTCAAGCCTTCTCTGATTTTTGCCTTTGAAGCTGTAAAACATTTACCGGTCAGTAAAGTGACAAATGGAGCCGAGTAAGCCACAGGCACCGATGTAAAAACCAACTTTTCCACATCGGCGTCTCCCTCTCCACTAAACTGGGCACATCACGCACGCGTGCGTATGCCAGTGTGTACACACACGCACGAACACGCACGCACACACACTCATCTCTCTTCTTCCCTATTGTGAACATCTGCAAAGGTATGTGACATCTTTGGCACGTCCTCAAGGCCTACCAAATGTTGTGAGCCATCTAAAATCCTAACGGCTGACAAACGCAACGTAAATAAACCCTCTCCCCCACCCCAAAATCGAAGTTAAGCTCTTCCAAATGCGCTTTCATCCGTTCACTCTTTTCCTCCCCCGACGACGTGCTTACAGAGCGGAGGGTCCCGGTGTTACATCCATTTATTTGTTCTAGCCCGCTCACTTTTTCAAGTTCACGTCCAAATAAACGCTGCTATTTTTTGCGTGTCTCTCCCTCCCCTCCCCCAGGCGGGATCCTTTTCCCCAGGGAAGAGAGCAGCTGGGCATTATTGAGCACTTCTCTTCTTGGCCTACTGTACTCTCCCAAGGGCTCGGGACGGGGCTGAGCGCAGAGTAGCTGCTCAGTAAATCCCACCGAGGGACTGCTCGTGAGCTCGTTGAGGACAGGGCTGGTGGCGAATGCGTCTACGGCACTCGCCCAGGCGCTCGGTACAGTGCTCTGCACACCGAAGGCGTTCAGCTCACACCATCTTATCACACCATCATTCCACCTCGAAGGCAAGGGGTTGCCTCCGCTCTTCTGTTTCGCTTGAGGGTATTTGAAATAATAGTAATAATAATAATAATGGTGGCAACAATAATAATAATAATAAGACTGTGGTATCTGCTAAGTGCTTTCCCAGGGGCCACGTACCGCTTGGGGGAGGTACAGGATACTCAGGTTGGACGCAGTCCCCGTCCCACGGGCGCTCACAAGTCTAAACAGGAGGGAGGGGGATTCGATCCCCATTTTACAGGCGAGGGAACCGAGGCCCGGAGAAGTTAGGCGACTCGCCCGAGGTCACGCAGCGGACGGGCGGCGGAGCCGGGATTAGAACCGGCTCCTTCCGGCCCCCAGGCCCGGGCTCCGTCCGCCGGGCCACGCCGCTTCTCACCCGCCGGCCGCTCAGTCGTCGTGACAATGACGCCAGCGACGGTAGCTGTTGGGCGCTCACTACGTGCCGAGCACCGCGCTAAGCCCCGGGGTAGATACGAGGTGATCAGGTCGTCCCGCGTGGGGCTCACGGCCTTCATCCCCATTTTCCAGAGGAGGTTAACTGAGGCCCAGAGCAGCGAAGCGCCTCGCCCAGAGGAGCGGCGGACCCGCGTCCCGCGACTCCCAGGCCCGGGCTCTTGCGGGTCCCCCAGGGGCCGGGATCGCGTCTCTGCCGAGCGGTCTGCGCGGTGCTGCGCACCCCGCGGGCGCCCAAGAGACGGCGTGGCGCCACCCGCCCCGTGCCCGTCCCCGCCGTCTACCTGAAATCCCTGCTTCCGCTGGTACTTCCTCCGCTGCTGCATATCGGCAAAGGTAGCCGCTCCGGCCGGGTAGGTGTAGGCCATGTGGGGCAGGAAGCTCATCTGATCGAGTCCCGGGTAGGGCCTAAGGCCCGGGATACCAGTCTGGACCGGGGGCATGAAGGTGGCCGGGGGGAACGCGCTCTGGGGGGGGAGGGCCGTGTATAAAGGTTTGGCACCGAACGGGTTCAAGTTGAAGACCGGGTTAGCGCTTTTGCTCTCCAGGCTGTTGGAGTTGGAAAACTCCTTCTTGATAAAAGTCAAGTTCAGGGGCTCGTCCGAGTTCTCGGACGAGGAGGAGATGCTGTGGTGGTCTAAGCTGATGCTGTTGGCTTTCGTTTTGTTCTTCGTGGCGATGACGCTCTTGGGCTCCTTCATCTGTTTTGGTAACGACAAGTCTAGAGGTTCCGCCTGCAGCTCCTCCGAGGAGAAGCTGTTTGGAGTGTAAGAGCTACTGTGGGAGGTTTTCGAAGAGGTGGAGGAAAGATTCAGAGGGGAGGGGGTGTTGCTTCTGGAATGGTCCAACTTCTCGCCGGGGGGTTTGGCGGTGGCAAAGTGAGGAGGTTTGGTTAGCCTGAGAGGGGTGTCGCAGCGAGCCACGCTGTTGTGGAGCTCGGCCCCCGAGGCCGAGGCCCCCGGGTCCACGGGCTTGACCGGCGACCGGGCGGCCAGAGGGTCCTTGGCGGGGGCGCCCGGGGCCGCCGGGGCCGCCTTGGGGCCGGGCCGGTCCAGGGAGGGCGACCTGGAATTGGAGTACTGGTAGACCTTCCGCTGCTCGAACCACTCCTTGACGAATTCCTGAGGGAGGCCGACGGCGATGGAGATTTTCAGTAGTTCGTCGGAATTGGGCTCCATGTTCATCGCGTAGTAGGCTTTCAGTACAGACATGTGGTCCTTGTAGGGGTTCAGGGGGCCGGTCAGCCCTTTCTCGGAAAGGACCGACGAGAGGAGGAGGGTCTTGTTGTCCACGAAGACGCCGGCTTTGCTGGGGACCAGGTTCTCGTGGGGCTGGAGGACGGCCTTGATCTCTTCGTTCATCTTACACAGGTAGCGCTCGTGCTGGTGCAGGGGGATGGGGCCGGGGAAGCTCTCCTTGCAGAACTGGCAGGAGAACGGCGTGGCGATGCTGTGGCTCTCGATCATCTTGTCCTCCGTGACCAGGTCCATGAGGGTGCGCAGCTTCTCCTTCTTCAGGCTGCCGAGCTGCCGCCTCGAGTCCGTCGTCAGGCTCTGGAGGCAGGCCTTGGCTTCGTTGACCTTCTCGAGCGTGTAGTCGATGATGCTCTTGGTGGCCCCGTTGTGGCTGACCACCGGCAGGCCCACGGGCGGGATCCCGGGGGAGGTGACCCCCGGCTCCTCGCCCGGCGGGCACGGCTCCTTCAGGTGGTAGCCCTTGAGCTTGGAGATCTCCTCCGCCTTGCAGTCCATCTTCTGCCGGGACACCGTGTTGTCCACGATCTGGAGGACCTTCTGCACCTCGCTCAGGTTGCTGCCCACGGCCGGGAAGCCCAGGAGCGGGGCTTCCATCCCCACCCCCAAGTGCTGCAGGGGGCTCTGAGCGGACGGGTGGACGCTCAGCGGGCTGGTGGCCCCCAGCCCCCCGTTCATGAAGGGGCTGGCCCCGCTGAACCCCTGGGCGGCCATGAAGACCTTGTAGTCGTTGAAATCCAGCGGCTCCGTCTTGATTTTCAGGAGGCCCGTCTGCTCGGACACGCTGAGGGGCTTGCCGTTCTCCAGCTTGCTCCTCAGCTGCGTGATGGCCGAATTCGTGGGCGAGGAAGAAACGGAGTTGGGGGAGGAACCCGTCTTGATGTTGTTTCTCATCCGGCCGTTCACGGAGATCAGACCGATGCATTTCTTGCTGCTGATGTGCGAGCTGTAGGAGCCCGAGTGGGAGAAGCGCTTCTTGCAGTTGGGGCACTCGTAGGGTTTCTCGCCTGGAACGACAAGAGGAACGGACACCGCGTCACCGTCCGCGAGGTCCCGGGAGGGCGGGCGAGAGGACGGGACGGCCGCCCGGGCGGAGGAAGGGGAGCCGCTAAGGTCGTCGTGGGCAAGGGAGCGGGTCTGTCTCTCGCTCTAGCGTACTCCCCCGAGCGCTCTGCAAATACGGCTGACTGAATGAATCAGCATAATAACAATGATAATAGCTGCAGTTAAGCGCTTACTATGTGCCGGGCACTGTACTAAGCGCTGGGGTGGATGCGAGCAAAGCGGATGGGACGCGGTCTCTGTCCCGCGTGGAGCTCACAGTCCCGATCCCCGTTTTACAGGGGAGACAGCTGAGGCGCGGAGAAGTGAAGTGACTGGCCCAAGGTCACACAGCAGACAAGTGGAAGGGCGGGGATTAGAGCCCGTGACCTTCTGACTCCCGGGTCCGAGCTCTATCCGCTAGGAGGGGCGGCATGTTCCGGCGGGTAGAGGACAGGCCTGGGAGTCAGAAGGAGCTGGGTCCTCGCCCCGGCTCCGCCACTTGCCTGCTCCCGCAACCTCGGCCAAGCCACTTGGCTTCTCTGGGCCTCGGTTCCCTCATCTGTAAAAGGGGAATTAAGACTGGGAGCCCGTACGGGACCGGGACCGCGACCAACCTGATTACATCTACCCTACCGCTTAGAACGGTGGCTGGCTCACGGTAAGCGCTCAACAGTTAAACCACAAAAAAAAAGAGGGAGGGGGCGCCTGGCCTACGACAGCGGCCGGGGGAGCCCACCTATCTCTTGGACCCCGGATGGGATTCGGCAATTCTCTCCAGAGGGGTACGCCCCTCCGCTCCACTCCTCCGAGCCCCAAGGTGGTATCCAGCCGGCGCATCACCACGGCTTGGGGTTCCTCTGCCTGCCTCCCGCCGTGAGACCGGAAGCCCGTCGTCAGCAGAGGACGGGTCTCGTCGTCATTCTCCCCCGGACGTTCAGTACAGCGCATCACGCCCAGTGAGGGCTCGTTCGATGCCATTACTTCTCTCGGTACTGCAGCTAGGACGACACCGGGCAACTCTCCTCATGAGGACACTGGGCATTCTTGGGGCACATGAGTGCTTTACAGATCAGTCAAGGAGTGGAACTTATTGAGCGCTTGCTGTTTGCAGAGCACCGTGCTAAGTGGTCGGGGGAGCAATTTAATTTAATTGGGATAATTGTTAAGCTCTTACTATGCACCAGGCCCCGGGGTAGATATGAGATAATCGGGTTGGACGCAGTCCCTGTCCCACTTGGGGCGCACAGTCTTAATCCCTGTTTTATAGATGAGGCCACGGAGGCCCAGAGAAGTGACACGACTTGCCCGAGGTCACGCCGGACAAGTGGCAGAGCCAGGATTAGAATCCACCACGAGCGGCAGAGCCAGGATTAGAATCCAGGTCCTTCTGATTCCCGGCCCCGTGCTTTATCCACGAGGCCCGGCCGCTACAATCAAATGGAGTGGGTAGACACAATCCCTGCCCACAAGGAGCTTATGGTCTGGAGGGGGAGATAGTCATTCATATAAATAAATCATCTGTATTATTATATATAATTATTATGTATAATTTAGAGCCAGGCTCCTAAGTGCTGTGGGGCCGAGGGTGGGACGAATAGCAAAATGCCCAAGGTCACAGATCCGAGTGCAGAGAAGATGCAGAAAGAAAAGGGAGGTGGGGAAAGGAGGGCTGAAGTCGGGGAAGTCCTCTCAGAAGAGATGTGACCTTATTAAGGCTTTGAAGTAGGGGAGAGTCGTCTTATTGTGGAGCACATGGAGGGCGGAGGCAGTTCCGGACCGGAGGGAGAACGTGGGAAAGGGGTCGGCGGCCAGATAGATGAGATCGCGGCACAGGGAGCAAGCTGGTGCTTAGAGGAGCAGAGGGTGCGGGCTCGGCTGGAGTCGGAAATCAGCGAGGTGAGGTAGGAAGGGGCGAGATGACCGAGTGCTTTAAAGCAGATGGTAAGGAGTTCCTGTCTACGCGGCGGTGGACGGGCAGCCATTGGAAGTTCTGGAGGAGTGGGGAGGCAAGGACTGAGCGTTTTCCCGAAAATGATCTGGGCAGCAGAGAGATGTATGGACCGGAGGGGGGAGAGAGGGGAGGCGGGGAGATCAGCGAGTCGAGGCAGGATGGGATAAGCGTTCGGATCAGCAGAGTGGCGGTGTGGATGGAGAGGAGAGGGCATTTCTGAGCTACATTGCGAAGGTAGAACCGACGGGATTCGGTGACAGATTGACCACGTGGGTCGAATGAGTCGAGGACAACGCCAAGGTTATGGGCTTCTGAGATAGGGAGGATGGAGGGTGACGGGAAAGACGGGGAGGGGACGGGGTTTGGGTGTGACAGTAACGAGTTCCGTTCTGGAGATCTTTGGCTTGAGCGGTCAGCAGGACACCCAGGTAGAAACATCCGGAAGGCAGGAGGAAATGAGAGACTGCAGAGAAGAGAGGTCGGGACTGGAGACGTAGACTTGGGACTCATCCGCAGGGAGACGATCCCCGTGCGGATACCGTGCTCATAAAGATCAGCCCTCAGGAGGGCTCGGACCATCTCGCGGATAGCTGATATTCGTTCCTCCCATCCCCACGCTCCCGCACCCGATTGGCTGGTAAAACCCCTGGCCCAGCTCCCGCCACGGCAAAATTTCTGGGGAAAAATCCCCAGCGTGCGCCCGACTGAAATCTCGGGGTTCCGTCGCACGGATCTCGGAAACACAAGCTGACGCCCGCACTCCCGCCCTCTCGGGTCAGTCAGTCATTCCTGTTTATCGAGCGCTTCCTGTGTGCAGAGCACTGTACTCAGCGCTTGGGAGAGTACGGTATCGGATGGGCCCCCCCGGCCCAGGTATCCCTGGGCAACCGCAAGTGGATCTGGGCTTCTCGGTCTGTGTCCATTGCGGCTACTGAAAAAGCCCGAAGTCGTCCAATCTCCAAAATTCCTAACCTGGACGTTAACGTGGCCCTGCCTTGTTCTGACGTGTATCTCGCTGATAATCGTAATAATGGTATATGTTAAGCGCTTACTATGTACCAGGTACTGTACTAAGCGCTGGGGCGGATACACTCCCTAAGCCAAACTGAATTTTCTCCCGCCTCCCGCCACGGGGACCTCTCTTCCATTAAAGTCCTTAAGGTACCCGAGAAGGACGGAGGGCCCCCCCCCCCCAAACCCTCCCCCCGGGGCAGATCTGATCTCCGTGGCGACCCACGGAGGGGCGGGTACCGGCACGAATCCCTGCCCGTCGGTCCCCCACACACCCCGGCAACTCCGCCCTCCACTCACTCACCACTGTGGATCCGCAAGTGTTCCTTTAGGTGGTGTTTGTATTTGAACGCTTTGCCACACTCCGTGCACTTAAACTTGCGATTCCCGGCTCCTTGATTCAGCATCTGGTGCTGCGAAAGGAAAGAGGCTGGCATTAGTCGTCTGCAAGAGGAAGAAAGAAACGCTGTTAAAAAAAAAGAGAGAGAGAGAGAGAGAGAGAGAAAAAAGAAGTGCTCTCCACCGCCCACCCCGGCCAGTTTTCAGTCAGTCTGAGAGGGCTGAGTGGACAATTATTCATCTGCCCGGCATTTCAGCGTCGCAATAAAAGTGGAAATGTTGGCAGTAAACTGAAACAAATAAAAAACGCACTTTCAACCGAGCCTCCGATATTTGCTTTAGAATTATATCTGAAGTCTCCGCTCCAAAATGGGTCTCTTGAAGTCATCTTGCGCTGAGAGGAAATGATTGTCTAAATGTTTGTGGTTCCCCGTGTTCATTGCAAAATTCTGAAGCTGAGAAATTCCCCACTCTGATGCACAGAAGTCGAATCAGAAAGGGGAAACTCATCCTGTCCCCGAAAACTAGGTAGTCTCGAAAACGCTACTGCAATCATTTTTCTTTTCAGGTTTCACGTGCGGCGCATACTGGAGCGACTCGAGAGTCTAAGACCGACAAATATTCGCTCAGGAGGGCTCGGATCCCGAGACAAACACCGTCCGGCACCCTATTCGCCGCGCCGGCTGGAAATGTAAACAGCGCTCTTCTCTCGGCTCTGCGGATCGCGTTCTGTCCGCCACCAAATGGGAGAGATGAAGTCCCGGGCCACAGCAGCTTGAGCGGTTGAGCTCAGGCCAGGGGGCAGGATTGCAGCCATCTTATTTATTTATTTATTTTCTCTAGCCGAGGCCTCCAGAGCGGGGAAGGCAGGAAGAAAGGAGTCGGTTGGTGGCAAAGAAGACTTAAGGGCAGCGGATAAGATACCACCAGCTCCAGGCGACCTATGGAGCCAGGCAGAAAAGTGACTCCGCGTTCTGGAATAATAATAATGATGATGATGATGATCATGATCATGATCATCATCATAACGAGAAGGAGGAGAGAGCCGTCATCCACCCTGGATGCTCAAGGTGAGAGGTGACTCTGTCTCAAGCAGCAGCCACGGCACAAAAGCCTTTTTTTTTTTTTTTGCGGAAAGACAGCCCAGAAAGCAGTGAGATGACTGGGGAGTCCTGGATCTTCCCACATTCCTAGTGAGACAGATGGTGTTACATGGGACACAGAGAGGTTTGTTCAGACAGCAGCAACCTTCAAAGATCAAGCGGAGTCTCGCCCGCAGAGCGCCATTGAGGGACCAGCGTTCATATGTTGCCGGGTTGCATAAACAAACAGCAACAGCTGCTTTGTCTACCTTCAGAGCCCTCGGAGGACTCCTATAAACTTTAGTTGTGCCACTGTTAATATGATACAATCATTTTAATTTACTAATTGTAAATGCCACGAGCAAATGAGGGGACTTTTCAACACCAAAGCTACGATTCAGAATGCGCCTCCAGAATCACGCTTTAGCAGTTTATAAGGCGGCCCCGTCGACGGAGCCACCGAAGGCGAGATTTCCGGGGCTGGAGTCGCTCGGAGCGAAAGGGGAAAAAAAACGACGACGACCGAAAGAGCGTTAGGGAGACGTGAGCGTGGCTGCGTACCGAGAACCCGAAAGGCAAGGTTCTCCGAACGGACCCGCTCGGAGCCCGGTAGGCTAAGGGGACTCTAGGTCCTCTGCCCTCTCCGGCCGTTCGACGGCGAACTGCGGGATTATCGTCGATCCCGGAGGGGCGGCCACATTCCAAGCGGGGCCATAAAGGAAAGCCGCCGTGCTCGGAATTTTTGCTCTTTTAAAAAAAGGGTTCACAAACCGGGTCGAGGGCCTCTCTCTCCCCGGCTCTCAGTCTGTCTCTCCATCTCCGTCTCTATCTCGCCCTCCCGCCTTTCAGAGGCTCTCGGCCCCGTGTTTTCGGTTTCCGCTCTCACGCTTCATAATATCCGGGTTCGCGGTCCCGGGACCGCGGGGGCCCGAGGTAAAACCGCGCTCGGGAATCGGCTCGGGAATTCCGGGAGGCCGACGTTCCTTCAGATGAAGTCGGGAATCAGACGAGCCGGGGCCGTTCCGACGGCCTCCCTTCCCACGACTCCTCTAAATCCCGGATATCCACGCCGGCAGCTTTCCGAGGGGTTTGGAGCCGGCCCGGTAAACGTGGGACGAGACCGCGGAAACTCCCAGGAGCGGGGGGGGGGGTCATCCTTAAGGGTCGGCGGGAACTACAGGGACCCCACTCTCCTTTTAAACGGGATTCAGGGAGCCCGTCCGCCCAAGTGGCCAAGTAAAACCGGGTGAAAAATGGAATTAAAATTGCTGAGATGTTTAATAATGTATAATTAAAACGCTCTGGTTTCATTCACTTTTTGAGGAACATAAAAATGAAACTAAAGTCAAGTTAAAGTGCAAATAAAATTTCTAAATTAGAAATTAACACACTCATTCGATCGTGAACATAAGACTATTAAATCATATTAGAAGAGACCATCAAAAAATCATTTAGACCTCAATTAGAGCTATTACCATTAAAAGATCTGCATCTTCAAAATGCCATGAAAAATTAATAATGATTGCCAATCAAAGCAATATCGTTTCTCTGAGGGGTTATTATAGAAAGGAATCGCTTAAAGTCAGACCTCCTCCCCCCAGACCCCCCAACCCCCCCAACCCCCCGCCACGGGGCCCCACCTGGTCTGTGCCCGGTTTGTGAGTCACCATATGTCTCTCGAGCTGAGTGCGATAGGCGAACGTGTAGCTACAGAGAGGGCAGGAAAAGTTTTCCTCGTTCTTCTCGTGACGGTACTTGATGTGCTCCTTCAGCGACGTTAAGCGTTTGTAGCCCCGGTCGCAGTAGGGGCAGGTCAGCAGCTGGGCGAAGGCATCTGGAGTTCCAGGTGGCAGGTCTGCAGCCGAGAGACCGAGGGACAGAGAACCAGGCCAAAAGGTCAGGAAATCAATGGCAGTTAATGGGCTGATTGCCTAGCTGGCATGACAGGAATCGCTACAATCTGCTACACTAGAGGGCCGGCGGTGAGGCCTGCTGGCCTTAACATTCATCATTCCTCGTCCACACCCAAGGCAAACTCGGATGACTCACCGCCGGAGGGGGAAGAAATCGAAGCTGAACGGCCCGCGCTTCTGGGGAGGGAGAGGCAGCTGGGTCCGGGCCCGGGCCAGGGTTTCCTTCGACGGGAGGGGCCCCGGCATCTGCCCCGGCCCCCCCTCACCCGCGCCCCCAGCCCCCGTCCCCCCCTCGCCCCCCGCGTCGCTCCCGGAATCGGGCGGCCTGCCGGATCGGGCTTCTCCCCGCGCTTTCGATCGGGGACGTCGCTCGCTCCGGGCTAAGGGGGCCGATGGAGAGGGAACCAGGAGAGAGTCGCGCTAGGCCGAAAGGACGCTTCCCATCTTTTGCCCGTGAAGCGCCACACTTCCGCAGCTGTTCCCCGGGCGTTAAGGTGAGCGCTCGGACGCGCAGCGTCCCTGCAGCCGCCGCAGCTGCCGGGGGTCAGGAGGCGGGACTGGGGAAGAGAGAGCTCCGGCCTCACCGTTCTCTTCTTGCCCATTGACCTCGGGGGTCCCGAGGCGGGAGAGCTCCTCGGGGGCTTCTGGGTAAATGATGGCCGTGTCGCTCCGCTGCAGGTACTCCGCGATGCTGACCGTGTGTCCATCTCCTTCTTCCAGTTTCCTTTTGGCAAAATACTCCTCGAAGTCCGACGTGCAATTCGCGTTCTTAACTGAAATCACAAACCCAAGAGAAGACACGGTCCGTTTCATTTCGTTTCGTTCTCGAGCTCGGTGACCTCGGGGGGCGGAATGGTGCCCGGGCCCGGAGGCGGGGAAGACTGCCCCGCCGGGAGGGCGAGGAGGCAAGCGCTTGGACGACGAGCAGCGAGAAGCCCACGGGTGACCGGGTGTCGGTCACCAAGGCCCCCGGAGTCGGTCGACGCCGAAACCCAAATGGTGTTGTCTCGTTCCCTGCTGTCTTAGCACTTAGCGATTATTAGCGCTCCGCACGGGGCTGTGCATGACCGAGTGTCGGTCACCGAGGCCCCTGGAGCCAGTGGGATTCGGAGGTCACGGGTTCTGATTCCGGCTCCGCCACTAGTCCGCTGTGTGACCTCGGGCGAGTCACTTCGCTCCTCGGGGCCTCAGTGCCCTCACCTGGAAAACGGGGATTGGGACTGTGAACCCCATGTGGGACAGCGACTGTGTGCAACCTGCTTACCTTATTTCTACCCCAGCGCTTAGAACGGTGCTTGACGCGTAGCAAGTGCTTAACAGATAATTATTACCGTTATCTAGATTTCGCCCGTCTCCCGGGAGAGCCCATTTCTAGGCGATTAGCCGGGCTTGAGGGCATCGTTGGCAAAGTGTGCTTACCCAGTGCCCTCTTGTCCTTTTCTTCAACTCCCTCCCGCGTCCCCCTGACTGGCTCCCTTTATTCGCCAGCCCCTCCCGGCCCCACGGCACTAATCTCTCTCTCATCTCTCGTTTACTTATTTCTATTAATAGCCGTCCCCTCCTCTAGACCCTAAGCTCGTTGAGGGCAGGGAATGTGTCTGTTCTCTGGTCATATTACGCTCTCTCAAGCATTAAGCGTAGTGCTCTGAACGCAGTAAGCGCTCGATAAATACGACTGACTGAATGACGGACATCACCGCACTCTCCCTTGACTCTGGGCCCCACTGTGGGACAGAGACTGCGTCCGATCTGACTGAGCTCACCCCAGTGCTAAGCACGGCGCCGGGCACACGGCAGGCAATTTACAAATACCACCTCTCTTATGATATTCATAAGAACCGTGGCGTCCTAACTTATTGTAATACTCGTCATATCCTAACCCACAGCCTCTCTTCCCGCGCTAGCACATTTTCTTCTCTTTTAAGAAGGTAGATCTAATTTTTCATTGTCCGCAGAACATAACATGTTCCTAGCCACAAAGACATCCTGTTGCTAAAAATATGCTTTTATTCCCTCTGTCCCATGAATACCACCCACAGGAATGAGTGCAAGAAGCCCGAGACATTGCAGACAAATATTAAATTGGCTATATTGAAAAGCTGGAGCGCACGAAAGAAAAGCAGTTAATTTTTCCCCAAAGTTTTAGCGTGTTTGTCTTTGGATAATATATTTAAGGCTGCTAGACACGGATTTAAATGAACTGCTTAGTAGTAGTGAAATGAGAAGTGTCAAAAGAAGCTGGAAGAGCAGAAATACTGGAATGTGATTTCCCAATGATGTGGAATTTTTTTTTGGTAAACGTTCTTTCCCTGGAATGAATGAGAGTTGTAAAACAATTCTAGCGACTTGTGTCACCAGACTTTGTATATTTTAAACATCTCGATGCGTTTCTGAAATAAACTGTGGCTCAAACCTCCTAAATAAATTGTTTACGAATGTCGGGGGGGGGGGGGGGGGGGGGCGGAGAGAGACCCGATTGTGTTACTCTTTACCGTGGCAAAGCTAAAAATGCTCACTCGTGGTGAAATCCATAAAGAAGTCACAATTTCACAGTTTCTCAAAAGCGGTTAGCGTCTCCCCATTTCCTCCCCCCTCCCGCCCGCCCTCCCACCTTCCCACAAAAATGAATTTGTCAGACTTAAATTTTCTCTCTTTGTAAGTGTGGTCTCTGTGGGGCCGGTGGGGAGAGAGGAGGGCAGGGGAAGGAAGGGAGAATTTTTTTTTTTTCCAAAATAGGATTTCGGGTGAGTCCTCTGATGTTGCCCTGTGAGCAGCGAGATAAGACGCACTTTCGTTGGCTCCGATCCAAAGAAGACCCCACCCAGCCCCTGAAGCTTGTTCAGTGTGGACGTGGGGCACCCATCCTATCTCCCCCGGCGGTCCGTGGAGTCCACGGGAGGACTCCGACGCGGGGGGTCCTCTCTCGGCAGTCGGGGGCAACCTGTCGGGCTGAAATTTTGCCCTCTACCCCTTCTAGAGGCACCTGCCCTAAGAGTGGGAGAGCGATTTCCATCGGCGATGACTCCTTGGGCCACCACACCCGGCCAGTTTACCCAGCACTTAGAACAGTGCTTGGCACATAGTAAGGGCTTCACGTTATTATTTCTTAAGGGAAGCAGTCTGACCTAGTGGATAGAGCACCGGCCTGGGAGTCAGAAGGACCTGGATCCTAATCCAGGCTCTCCCGCTTGTCCGCCGCGTGGCCGTGGGCAAGACGCTTCACTTCTCCGTGCCTCAGCTCTCTCATCTGTAAAATGGGGATCAAGACCGCGAGGCCCATGTGGGGCAGGGACTGTGTCCAACCCAATTTACTTGCAACCACCCCAAACCTAGTACGGTGTCTCACACGTACTAATTAACAAATAGCACAATTACATTTCATTCCATATGTATCCATCTCCTTCGGATTTGCCAAAGGGGTTGGGGTTGGAAGATCCCGGTAGCTTCAGCTGTGGGTGGGGGAACTGATCTTTAGTTGGGTTAGGGAAACCAAACTGGAACGGGGGCCATGATTCTGGGCTTCACTACACGGAGTGGGTCAGCTGGGCCCACGCCCTGTGACCCACCCTCTAAGATGACCCCTCCTCTCCTGGTGAGCCAGAGAACCGCTTGGTGTTACCAAATCAGCCCCCAGGACCCAAAGCCTCGATCAGTCGATCGGTGCTACCGATTGAGCGCTTACTGTGGGCGGAGTCCTGTACTAAGCGCTTGGGAGAGGACAGTAGAACAGAGTTGGTAGGTAGGATCTCCAATCAGGGGAAACAAGGAAGGTGGAACAGATGTATCGGCAAGTGATTTTGCTTCCCAGATCCCCATTTCCCAACCCAAACACCCATTAGGGAGGGCTCAGGGGCTCAGTGAAGCACTGTGAAACCAAATGGATTTCGGTGAGCTGCCACGTTTCTCAAGGACCCTCAGACCCCACACCACAAATGTAACAATAATGATCATGTTGGTATTTGTTAAGCGCTTACTATGTGCCGAGCACCGTTCTAAGCGCTGGGGTAGGCATAGGGGAATCGGGTCGTCCCACGTGGGGCTCACGGTCTTCATCCCCATTTTACAGATGAGGGAACTGAGGCACGGAGAAGTTAAGTGACTCGCCCACAGTCACACAGCCGACAAGTGGCAGAGCCGGGATTCGAACTCATGAGTCCTGACTCCAAAGCCCGTGCTCTTTCCACTGAGCCACGCTGCTTCTCCGTACGTATCGCACTGTGAATCCACCGGTCTTGCCCTAAATCTTGAGACTGGAAGCTTCTTGAGGGCAGGGATCCCTCCGTCCCTCCATGGTTTCTCATCTTTCTCACAGCTCCGGCCACTGTGGAGATGGAAAATGGCGAATGAACGGGTAAACCCAACGGGGACGGGCGGGGAGGATGAGGGGGCAGGGAGCGGTCTTAGCCCCGCTTTCGGTTCGCGCGCCATCCTTCAAGCTGGCTCTGCCTCGAGAGAAGAACAGTAATGGAAATGGTTTTCTCTGAGGGTCGGTGAGTGCGATTCATAGCACTAATTGCTTCAGAAGTACAGCAGAAGCATAAAACCCATTTCCTGCCCACAAGAAAATTCCACTCTAGTGGTGGTAAAAGGATCGGGCAGGAAATCCAGAGCAATATCCTGCTCTGTCAGAAGTTTGCCGAGATGGAGGGAGGACGGTGGAGCCCACGGCAGACTCTCGGCCCTGGGCTTCCCTCTGCTCAAGACCCGGCTCCCTTTTAGCAGCCGGCATTCCCGAAGCGTTGTCCCCGGCAGACCCTCGGATGAAATGACCTTGTCTCCAGAGAGTTAGAAACTCCGTGCAGTATCGCGTCTAGTCTAGAACCACCTCATGGCTTTCTTTCTCTGTCTCGATCCTTTCACACCCTCATCCCGTCACGCAGTGAAATGTCATAATTCCCCAGCGAGGTGCGGTGTTTATGGTTAGACCAGAAGGAAACTGTTCCAGTCATCTCAAATGGTTTCTTCACACATCCGCTTGGCCCCAAAGACTTGAAAAAGTCTCCACCGGCCTTGAGTTCGAGTTACTTTTTCTCTGCCCCCGATTAGACTCAAAATGGCTTCTTTATGTTCCCCGGAGGGGTCTGTGACCAATTCACCTCCAGGAAGGAGCTCCTTAGAGGAGGAAGTACTTCAGTCCCTTGAGACGGCGCCAACCCTGGCTGCTGCTCCCCTCCTCTAGACTCTAAGCTCACTGTGGGCAGAAAACATGTCTATTAACTCTGTTATATTGTACTCTCCTAAGCGCTTAGTACAGTGCTCTGTACATGGAACGCACTCAATAAATACCACTGATGGACGGCTGCTGTTCTTCCGCCCCAGCTGCTTTCTCCCTGCGTGATAGAAATGTCAGACCCCTGGAGATGTCAGCCCCGGGTCACTCGCACGGTCCGTCAGTCAGTCAGTCATATTTTTTGAGCACTTGCTACGTGCAGAGCACTGCACTACGTGCTGGGGAGACTACAGTATAACGGACACATTCTCTGCCCACGATGGGTGAGAGGCAGCGTGGCTCGGTGGAAAGAGCCCGGGCTTGGGAGTCGGAGGTCATGAGTTCGAATCGCAGCTCCGCCACTTGTCAGCTGCGTGACTGTGGGCGAGTCACTTCACTTCTCTGTGCCTCAGTTCCCTCGTCTGTAAAACGGGGATTAAGACCGTGAGCCTCACGTGGGACGACCCGATCACCCTGTATCTCCCCCAGCGCTTAGAACAGCGCTCTGCACATAGTAAGCGCTTGACAAATACCAACATTGTTGTTGTTATTATTATTATTATTAATGGGCTCACGGTGATAATAATTACGGTATTACTTCGGCGCCTATTATGAGCCAGATAATGGGGTGGATTCAAGCAAATCCAGTTGGACTTAGTCCCTGTCTCACTCCCCATTTTACAAATGAGGTAACTGAGGCTCAGAGAAATGAAGTGACTTGCCCAAGGTCGCGCGGCAGACAGGCGGTGGACCCGGGATTAGAACCCAGGTCCGACTCCCAGGCCTATGCTCCACCCACGACACCATGCCGCGTCTCGCAACATCGTCATCGTTATCACTACTATTACGGGCCCTCGCTTTCGGGTGGCCGACACGCAGCTTTCTCGTCTGCTAATTTAAATGCGCCGCTGCGCCAATTTCCCACCTTTTTCTTTCTTTCTTCCCTGAAAAGGTCTCTCCTCAAACAGTGTCCCAGGTGGAAGATAGCCACGCCCACCAAGTTGGGCGAGGACATCCCGATGTCGGCTTCCACCTCACAGAGGGGGGTCCGGGGGGCCTGATGATCCGTGCCCGCGCCGAGGACTTGTTAAAACTCGCATTAATTCCCCGAAAGGACTTAACGCCTCCATCCATTAAAATAAACGTATATTTAGAAATGCTAATGAAAGAGAAAGAGGCCGCCGTCTGGTTGGCAGACCTCTGAAGGCACCAGGAGGGGAGGGAGAAAGAGGGAAGGAGATGAGGAGGACCGCGGCATTCAGAGGGGTTGGGGGGTCTGCACGGCAGAGGCGGGGGAGATCAGTTTTCGCTTCTCTCTGACAGGGAGACCACACCTCTCCCCGTCACCCCCTGAGGGTCGGGCACTGGGTCCTGGCGAGAGCCGCCCACCCTGGTCATCTAAGAACACGTGCGTGACGTGCCACGGCCATCTCCCAAGGGCACGGGGAGTTGGACACGTGAGCCGGTACGACGGGCACGTCCGTGCATCCCGCGGCCGGCCGAGCCCGGAAGAGAGGGGGCGTTCTCTGGGCCGCGCCGCTGCTTCGCTCTGGGCTTGGCTGGGCGCTCAGCATGGTGCGCTGTGCCCGGAGGTTGTTCAGTCGGCGTTATAATAATAACGTGTATATCATAATAATATAGTAATGATAATCAATCAGTACGGCGTGCCGACGAATCATAATCACGGTATTCGTTACACGCTTACTATGTGCCGGGCGCTGTATTATGCGCTGGGGTGGATGCCAGCGAATCGGGCTGGGCACATTCCCCCGTAATAATGTTGGTATCTGTTAAGCGCTCACTAGGCGCAGAGCACCGTTCTAAGCCCCGGGGTAGACACGGGGGAATCGGGTCGTCCCGCGTGGGGCTCACGGTCTTCATCCCCATTTTACAGATGAGGGGACTGAGGCACAGAGAAGTGAAGCGACTCGCCCACAGTCACGCAGCTGACACGTGGCGGAGCTGGCGTTCGAACTCGGGACCTCTGACTCCCAAGCCCGTGCTCTTTCCAATGAGCCATGCCCTTGTCCCACGGGGGGGGCTCACAGTCGCAATCCCCGTTTTACAGATGAGGGAACCGAGGCCCAGAGAAGCGAAGTGGCTTGCCCAGGTATGCGTGAGGCACTTACGACGTGCCGGGCACTGTACTAAGCGCTGGGGTAGACAGAAGCGGTCAACGTCCCACGTGGGGCTCACAGTCTTAGTCCCCATTTTACAGATAAGGTAACTGAGGCACGGAGAAGTGAAGCCACTTTCCCAAGGTCACACAGCAGACCAGTGGCGGAGCCAGACCTGGAACCCATAACCTTCTGACTCTCAGACCCTTGCTCCATCCACTGATAATAATAATACTACTAATGTGGGTATTTGTTAAGCGCTCACTATGTGCAGAGCGCCGTTCTAAGCGCCGGGGCAGATACGGGGTCATCGGGTGGTCCCACGTGAGACTCACGGTTAATCCCCATTTCACAGACGAGGGAACTGAGGCACGGAGAAGTGGAGTGACTCGCCCACAGTCACACGGCTGACAGGTGGCAGGACCGGGATTGGAACCCATGACCTCGGACTCCCGAGCCCGGGCTCTTTCCACTGAGCCGCGCTGCTTCTCTGACGCCAGGCTGCCCTCCGCTTTAGCAACCTGGGCGGAGGGGAGCGTCTTCGAGAGGTGGAGAGGGTCACCCGGGTCACCGGCTGAGAGGGGTCGAACGGGGCAGGGGCGGGACCGGGGGGCAGCTTCCGTCGCCGCTCCGCTCTGGCCAGGGGGGATTCCAAGGGACAGTGCTTGGCACATTATAAGCGCTTAACAAATACCATCAGCATTATTATCATTATCATTATTATTATTATTATTATGTGACGGCAAGGACCGGGGGGGAGGCTGAGCTCACCTTCGCTTGACATTCAAAACTGTCTTAGCCCGTCCGAGGGGGGCGCAGCGGGGACGGGGAAGGAAACACCTCCTAGACTGGAAGCTGGCTGTGGGCAGGGCACGCGTCTACCAGCTCTCTCGGAGAGAAGCAGCATTGTCTAGCGGAGAGAGCACGGGCTGGGGAGCCAGAGGTCATGGGTTCCATTCCCGGCTCCACCACTTGTCAGCTGTGTGACTTTGGGCAGGTCGCTTAACCTCTCTGAGCCTCAGTCACCTCATCTGTAAAAGGGGGATCAAGACCGGGACCCCCACGTGGGACAACCCGATCAGCGCTTGGCACGCAGTAAGCGCTTAACCAATGCCATTATTATCATTATTATTATCATTATTAATCCCAGTTCCGGCACTCATCTACCCTGAGACCTCATGCAAGTCACTTTGCTTCTCTGTGCCTCGGTTACCTCATCAGTAAAACGGGGGTTAATCACGGGAGCCCTAGGTGGGGCAGGGACCGTGTCTGACCCGATTAGCCTGTATCTACCCCGGCGCTTTAGTACGGGGCCCGGGACATAGTAAGCACTTAACCACAATTATTAGTTTATTATTATCATTACTGTTATTACTCTCCATGGCACTCGATACGGTGCCCTGTACTCAGTAAGCACTCAATAAATACCACCGATCGACCGGCCGACGGATTAATAAATGCAGAGACGGTATCGCTTGCCATTACTGTGGCCCAGTGGAAAAGACACGGGCCTGGCGGACGGGGGCCTGAATTCTAATCCCGGCTCCACCACCTGCCTGCTGTGTGACCTGGGGCAAGTCGCTTCACTTCTCTGTGCCTCAGTCGCCTCATCTGTAAAATGGGGATGAAGGCTGGGAGCCCCACGTGGGACCACCTGGTTCCCCCGTGTCTCCCCCAGCGCTTAGAACAGTGCTCGGCACATAGTGAGCGCTTAACAGATACCGACATTATCATTATTATTATTCTTCTCCGGGCCACAGTCTCCTTATCTGTAAAATGGAGATTCAGTACACATCTCCCCTCTTAGGTCTCGAGCCACACGTGAAACCCGGAAGCGGCGAGTCTCAATAGAAAGAACATGGGCTTGGGAGTCGGCGGTCACGGGTTCTAATGCCGCCTCCACCACTTGTCAGCTGTGTGACCTTGGGCAAGTCATTTAACTTCTCTGTGCCCCATTTAGCTCATCTGTAAAATGGGGATGAAGACTGTGAGCCCCGTGTGGGACAACCTGAATACCTTGCATCTACCCCAGCGCTTAGAACAGTGCTCGGCACATAGTAAGCACTTAAATACCAACAGTATTATTATTATTGCATCTACCCCCGCATTTAAGCGTGCTCGGCACACAGTAAGCGCTTAATTCCAAAATTACTATCGTTAGTAGTATTACAGAAGCAGCGTGGCTTAGTGGACAAAGCCCAGGCCTGGGAGTCAGAGGTCATGGGTTCTAATCCCGGCTCCGCCGCTTATCAGCTGCGTGACTTTGGGCAAGTCACTTCACTTCTCTGTGCCTCAGTGACCTCACCTGTAAAATGGGGACTATGACTGTGAGCCCCAAGCGGGACCACCTACCCGATGACCTTGTACCTACCCCAGCGCTTAGAACGGTGCTTGGCCCATAGTAAGCGCTTAACGAACGCCATCATCGTTATTATTATCACTCTTCTTCCTCGGGGGCCGGAGCGTGGCTCGGCCTCCCCAGCCATCCATCCGACCCCAAGAGAGCCCCGGGGGGAAAATCCCTCCGGACCGGTCCCTTAAAGGTGTCTCATTTCCCTCCGCGGGTCCGGTCGGGAGTTCCTCCGACCGGCCTGATCTGCAGTGACAAATTCCACCCACACAGACCGCCGGTTGAGACCTGATACCCTGGGGAAGAGTGTTTTGGAGGAGCCCTTAAAAACGAAAAAGCGGAAACCAAACTCCAACCCCTCCCCCCTCGGCCAGGAGAGGAGACACTCGAGGAGCTTTGGAGACCAGTTATTTCTTGTGGAAACTCCTCCTGCGAGGTGGAGATAGCTGCTTTTAATCGCAAACAGAGCTAATAAAACCGCAGCCTTCGTTAGCCAGGAAGTGACAGGTACTCATTGGGGCTAGCTGATTACCCACTGGAAACCATCTCGCCTTTCTAACCTGCCAAGTTTTACTTCTGTTTTCCTCTTCTTTGAATGCTTTTTTGGTCGTTTTGTTTTACATTCTTCCGAGCTTTTTCTGCCCCCCGCTTCAAAAAACACGCTTACTCATGGGGCGACGTTCATGAAAATGTGAATTTTTTTTTTAATCGCGATTTGCACGGTGGGCAGCCGACCGAGGGACGGAGGTAAATCTGAGAACTTAAAAACGGGTCTGGCCCCGAATGACGAGGACACGGGACACGCTCACTTTATTCGCCCGACCTCTCTGTTGTTAAGCCTTTTAGGAGCTATTAGAGTTATCTCGCCAATGGATCTGGTACAGTGAAGTAATAAAATATCCCCTTAATTCGGGACTAGAAGTAACTTATGCACCCGCTTGTAAAGTCTGGGTGAGGTCTAGGAAGTCGGTTCGTTAAACAGCTTTAACGCGGGCCTCGTGTGAGGGCGCCGAAAGGAGGAGAGAGTCGTTCGACGAAGGCGGCGGCGGGCCACAGGACCCGCTGCGACTTTCGCCTCTCTCTGCCCGGGACAGGCGGCGCTCGGCCCGTGCTCGTCCGCGCCGACCTGGCCGCTCAGTCTCTCCTGAACGTGGGCCGTGACCTCCCTTTGGGCTTTTCCCCCCAGAGGACCCGTAGAGAGTAGGGGGACGGGGAGGCGGAGTCGGGAGGCTGGGATTATCCCACGCAAGGAATCCCGCTGGGAATCTCCGTGGGGGGAAATGGAAGGTGAAGCTGGAACGCCAAGTCAATCTGAGAAGGGGGTAGGTGGTTTTTAATAATTGGGGCCCGTGGGGGGAATGGATGGGGGTCTCTGATACGCTCCAGGAATAACCACAGTTATGGAGGGGGAGGGTCCCTCTGCTTCCAATAATCGATCGGTGATATTTAGACTGGAAGCTCTGCCACTTGCCAGCTGTGTGACTTCGGGCAAGTCGCTTAACTTCTCGGTGCCTCGGTTCCCTCATCTGTAAAATGGGGATTAAGACTGTGAGCCCCACGTGGGGCACACAGAGTAAGCGCTTAACAGATACCAACATTATTATTAAATGCTCAGTATAGTGCTCTGTACACAGTAAGCACTCGATAATAATAATAATAATAACAATGTTGGTATTTGTTAAGCGCTTACTATGTGCAGAGCACTGTCCTAAGCGCTGGGGTGGATACAGGGTCATCAGGTTGTCCCACGTGAGGTTCACAGTCTTCATCCCCATTTTACAGATGAGGTAACTGAGGCACAGAGAAGCAATCAATGCCATCGATTGATCGACCGAGCGCTTATCATATTCAGAGTACTGTAGTAATAACAGTAACGGTGATGGTACCTGTTAAGCGCTTGCTATGTGCTAAGCACTGTTCTAAGCACTGGGGTGGATACAAGGTAATCGGGTTATCCCACGTGGGGCTCACAGTCTTCATCCCCATTTTACAGATGAGGTAACTGAGGCACAGAGAAGCAATCAATGCCATCGATTGACTGACCGAGCGCTTATCATATTCAGAGTACTGTAGTAATAACAGTAACGGTGATCGTATCTGTTAAGCGCTTAGTGTGTGCCAAGCACTGTTCCAAGCACTGGGGTAGATATAAGGTAATCAGGTTATCCCACGTGGGGCTCAGTCTTAATCCCCATTTCACAGATGAGGTAACTGAGGCACAGAGAAGCAAAGTGGTTTGCCCACAGTCACACAGCTAACAAGTGGCAGAACAGGGATTAGAACCCACAACCTCTGACTCCCAAGCCCGGGCTCTTTCCAGTAAGCCCCGCTGCTTCCCTGTACTGAAGGAGAGTAAAATGCGATAGAGACGACAGCACCGATCCCTGCCCTCAAGAAGCTTCCGGTCACGTTGTAAGCCGGTCAAAGGGCAGGGGCTGTCTTTATCTGCTGCCGATTTGTCCATTCCAAGCGCTTAGTACAGTGCTCTGCACGTAGTAAGCGCTCAATAAATACTATTGAATCTCCCACTCCCCGTCTCATCTCCGCAGAAGGCCTCGCGGGGCCGTGGGGGAGAGGGCTTGAATCCTGACCAGGGAGGATGGACCCTTGCTCAGATGAATCCTGTGTGGCTCACCTTCCCGCTCTTTCACCGGGATTAGCCCGTCTTCCCCTGGAGTATTCTAGGATGGATTGTCCTCAGTTGGGACTTCTGGACAATGGACGAGAACTTAGTTCTCAGTTCTCTGTCTGGCTTGAGTCGCCCTCCGAGCCGCCACGTCTGCCAGAGCCTTAGGCTGTGTTGGATGAAGAACTGCAAGAAGCCAAGTGGCCTCGTGGGTAGAGCAAGGGGCCTAAAAGTCAGAGGGACCTGGGTTCCAATCCAACTTTTCTGCTGTGTGAACTTGGGCATCCTCGCCAGGAAGGCGAAGGGCGGGGAGGAGCTAACAGACTCCCCTCTCTCCTCTCCAGGCGGGACGGGGACCTCGCCAGGACATCAGGAAGAAGAAAAGAGTGGGAAAGCTGGGAGAGGAAGGCGGAGGAGAAGATGTCCCCCGCGGGGTCCGTCTCCACTTCATCCCTCTCTGGTCTTCCGGAACGAGACCCAAGGGGAATCCTTCGAGATCCTTAGCACGTAAGAGGAGCGGTATTTCTATTCTTCCACCACTTAGTACAGCGCTCTTCACTTGGTAAGCCTTCGGATACGATCGATTGACCGATTTTTTACTCCTCCCCTCCTCCCCAGCTCCGAGCCTTCTTCCGGAGAGGGATTCAAGTCGGCAGGGAGCGGAGGGAAGAGAAGCGGAATGAAGAACGCGTGCGGTTCGGCCACGATGACCCCCGACGGAGAAGGCGCCTGCTACGACCCGGCATAAAGACGGCTTCCCAACGCGGTTTATCCCAGCGGGAGGAGTGGCGCGTTCTGGCTCTCGGAGAAGGTAAGAGCCGGGACCAAAAGTGACCCTGCCCAAGTGGCTCGCGCCGAGATGCTTTCTTCTAGCGAAGGAGTTGGCGCTGGAAGCTTATTTCTAGGCCCAGTAACTACGCTAGTAGCACGTCTGAGGAAAATAGAACTTTCACACATTCAGCTAGAAAAACACCACTGGGCTCCTCAGGTCTTGGTTTGCTCCCTCGATTTGCATTCATGCTAATGAGATGAGGAGCTGCATATCCCCATGACGAGCAGGGTGGAGACGAACAATATTTTACCCTCCCTCCCAATCTTCTCCGACAATCGTATTTTTCTCCGCCCGTCCAAACACACCAGATTAGCCTGTTGCGGGCGGGGAACGCGTCTGTTATATCGGTATGTTGGATTCTCCCAAGCGCTCGGTACAGTGCTCCGCACGAGGTAAGTGCTCAGTAAATAAAACTGAGTGACCGATGAGCCTGTAGACAGCCAGGCCCATATAAAATGCCTTGTTTTCCAGGAACCGAGATGGAAAGATTGGTCACGGACTGCATGGAAAATTAGGGCTTGGGATTCCGGATACCGGTGCTAGGTCCATTTTGGGTCTCAGATGGACACCAGACATACCCGACGTCACAGAGAAGCAGTGTGACCTAGCGGCTAGAGCCCGGGCCTGGGAGTCAGAAGGACCTGGGTTCAAATCCCGGCTCCTCCACTCGTCGGCCGTGGGACCTTGGCCGAGTTACTTTACTTCTCTAGGTCTCAGTTACCTCATCTGTAAAATGGGGTTTAGGACTGTTGAGCCCCGTGTAGAATAGGGACTACATCCAACCTGATGAGCTTGTATCTACCCCGACGCCTGGCACGTAGCAAGTGCTTAACAAATACCACAATTCTTATTCTTATTATTGTTATTATCATTATTATTATTACATGAGTGACAGTGAGTTGGTAGCGTGGCCTAGAGGAAATAGCACGGGCCCAGGAGTGAGAGGACTTTTTGCCTTCTGTGCGGCCCATTGGGTGAGTCACTAAACTTCTCAGTGCCTCAGTTGTCCCACCCGTAAAATGGGGATTGAATACCTGTTCTCCCTCCTAATTGGACTGTGAGCCCACTGTGGGACAAGGACCGTGTCCCATCTGATCGACTTGAATCTACCCCGGGCTTAAAACGGTGCTTTAAATTATTTGTTATACGGTATTTAGTCATATTAACGTCTGTCTTGCCTTCTAGACTGTAAGCTCATTATGGGCAGGGAACATGTCTGCTAATTCTCTTGCGTCGTACTCTCCCAAGCTCTTGGAACAGTGCTCTGCACAGAGTTAGCGCCCAATAGTTACCACTGATTGACACTTACTAAGCGTCATTTAAAAAGACGTCATGATGTCACATGCCCTGTTTTGCGCGTATGACGCCTCTCCCCACCTTACACTCCAGAGTTGTCAAAATCCCCTCCGTTCTCTGGGAATCGACAGCAGGGGAGGAAGAAAGGGACTGAAAATCCAAATCCCGCACATAAAGATACGGGGGCTGTGGCCGGGGACCAGATCAGCTGGAAACTGGACTTTCTCCGTGGTGTAAGATCAGACAAGTGGCCACCCTCGGACCGCAGGTGTCACCCGGGGACACAGTAGGACTCCACTGCCCAGACCCAACAGGGCACCAGCAGCAGGAGGCTGCTCTGTCGGTGGGCGGGGAGGCACCGGATCCCTTGGACGGGATCTCTGCAGGAAGCCTGGGAAGTGAGGCCCAGCCCCTCTGGGATTAGGGGGAGGTGCCACACACGCAGCTGGTGCTCAATAAATGTCAACAGTCCCAGCGGGAGAGCCAACCTCTCTGCTGGGAAAGATCAGCGGGGAGAAAGACGGGTTTGGAAAGACCCGGCCTCCTTCGGACCACCATTACAATCCCCTCCGAGTTAACCTCCAGGACCACTGTTTTGGAAGGATTTGGCTACTCTCTACCTCACTGCTTCTTCCCCAGCACGTATCCTGGAAGGTTGCTGTTCCAAAAGCCTGGGGGGGCAGGAGGACCTGGGTTCTAATCCCAGCTCCGTCACTTGTCTCCTGGGTGACCTTGAGCAAGTCACTTAACTCCTCTGGGCCTCAGTTCCCTCAACTGTAAAATGGGGATTAAGACCGTGAGCCCCAAGTGGGACAGGGACTGCATCCAACCTGATGACTTTGCATCTTCTCCAGCACTTTGAACAGTGTCTGGCACATAGAAAGCACTTAAATGCTATATAAAAAAAGAGAGTCCACACTTCAATCTGGGCTCTAATCTCTTCCCTCCCAAATTGAACGTTTCTACGGGAACCACCACCTTCTTCCCCCTCTCTCCTCACCCTCCCACTTTCTGCTGCCCCGTCTACTAGGGGCAAACACTCCCAGGGGCTTCCGATCAACTATCACCTCAGAACTTCTGCAACACAATCGTTCGATTGTATTGCACTCTCCCCAGTGCTTAATACAGTGCTCTGCACACAGTGAGCCCTCAAAAAATAGCACTGGTCGATGGATTGCGCAGCCCCAACCCCCAATAGCCCTCCCGGACGTATCGACACAGACCCTCTACTATTAAAGCCCTTTCTCGTCTGCAAATCTGTCTTTCCGTTCTCTTCCTCCTCTCTGTGATTTATTCCTCCCGTTAGATTGTAAACTCCTGAAGGACAGGGATCGGGATTTCTAACTCTACTGTGCTCTCCCAAGTGTTTAGTTCAGGACTTTGTAGGCAGGAGGCAGGCGAAGCGATACAGTGACTGTACGGGACTTCGGTGCCACTGCAAAGACCAAACGCTTGGTTTCGTTTTAATGGTGTTTGGGAAGCGCTTACTACGTGTCAGGTGATGTTCTAAGCGCTGGGACAGTTAGAAGACAATCAGGTTGGATACAGTCCCCGTTCCTCTAGGGGCCCCCAGTTAAAATCAGAGAATTCAACAGCTTTCTCTGAGTTCTCCAGAGGATTCAAGCGCACTCATAAGCAACCGGCAGATACATGAAGGGAACGAAGGCCCTGGGAGAGGAGGCTTTTGGGAGAGAGGGAGGCGATCCGTGCAAGGGAACGGGATCACTTCTTAAACTGACTCAGAGGAACCGTCTCATTTGGCTGATGGGACACTTCGACGACAGAACCGAAAAACATCGAAGGAGGTGGAAACGGGAAGATCGTGGTGTCCGGGGGAAGGGGCTCCACAATTAACCAAGCAAGAAAATTCTAGAATCCTCTAAATCACCCCCTGTTCCTATTAACACTCAATTCTCAACACTAAAAAACGAGGTGCCTCCTTATTTAATTAAATCATTTTACGGTATTTCTGCTTTCGCACGGTGACATTTATTATAACTTACATATAGGGACTTCAGAAGTCTCCTCTCCTCATTACTTTAATGAAGGGAAAAAATTACTGACATAGTTCTGTTTTCCATTATTTCTACCACTTCCCTCCTAAGAAAATTAGCAAGTGGATTTCTGAAGTTATTTAATAAGATCTTTATAAATGGGAGCACAGCAGGAACAGTTTACTTTAGCGTGTGTCAGCGCAAGAGAGATGTGAGTGCTATCTTAATCACCTGCATTTACAACATTTCATATAAAATACCCAACGATGGTTGAAGTTGGTGCAAAATCCATGTTTGACCTGTAAACTGACAGTTGGTTTTTCATTGACACTCGCTAGTTTGGTGACAGGTAGGGTAAGGGGGAGTGAACAGAGCCTAACAAGTCACATAAATATAAACTGGAGCAGGCGATCGTATACCCTCAGCCCTTTGAAAAGAAACGAGATTTTCATCACTTGGTGCTTAACTCCAAATCAGAATACTGAAAAAAAAATCTGTTTCGCTGAACTTTCACTGTTTTATTGAGGAAAAAAGAGTCTATCGCGCAGCGATGACATTTTTTTAAAAAATCAACTTTTTCACCTCAGGAGCACATGTGGCTTTTGAGGAGAAAAAAACTAGGGAAAGCCTGGAAAATATCAAATGGAGCATTTGGGGATCATAGGCTCCTTGAGGGCGGGGACCATGTCTACTTACTCAATTAGATGCTCCCAAGCACTTAGTACAGTGCTCTGCACACAGTAACCCCTAAGTTCCAGGAGGGCAGGGACGATATCGTAGTTTCCCAAGCACTCAGTACAGCGTTCCACAGACTAAATGGTCAAGAAATGTCCCTGATTGACTGAAAAATCAAATGTGTATGTATATGTGTGTGTGTGTGTGTGTGTACACATGCACATGTGTAACGCTTTCTGTGTTCCTTATTATTTTTATTGTCATTTTGATAAAGCTTTCACTCTGATTCCTGTCTGGCTGAAGATTCCACCCTGCACTATGTGAATTCGGGCAGCCAGGGTCAATGGACGATATTCTAATCATTCAGTGGCACTTACTGAACGCCTTCTGTGCACTAAGTACCGTACTGAGCACTTGGAAATAATAATTATGGTATTTGTTAAGCGCTTACTATGTGCCAAACATTGTTCGAAGCGCTGGAGCACTGTTCTGTGGTCCCTGTCCCCGAGGAGCTTTCAGTCTAGTGGGAATGATGCAATTGTTATATTATGCAATATCATTAAGCAGTTATTATTCTAATATTCACATTCAAGTGGAGAAGCCTCCATTCCCCAAGCCACAAGAGTATATGGACTCCTTCTTGCTCCCTTCTCTCAGTCCCTTCGCTGTTTTCCGCCTTTCCGAAGCCAAACTCTCCCATTGCTTTTATTTTCTTTGATTGGTTTTGTTTCAACAGTATTCGTTCAGCGCTTACTCTGTGCCAGTAACTGTGCTAAACTCTGGGATGGATACAAGCTAAACAGACTAGATAGTCCATGTCCCAGGTGAGGCTCACAGTCTTAATCTCCATTTTACAGATGAGGAAACTGAAGGCCGGGGAAATAAAGTGACTCTCCCAAGGCCCCACAGCAGCCAAGTGGTGGAGCTGGGATTAGGACCTCTGAATCCCGGGGTCTGGGTTCTTCCCACCAGGCTTCCTAGCTGCTCTGTCCTCCCTATGGTTTCTAGACTGTGAGCCCATTGTTCATCAGGGATTGTCTCTATCTGTTGGTGAACTGTACTTTCCAAGCACTTAGTAAAGTGCTCCGCACACAATTAGCGCTCTATAAACACGATTGAATGAATGAATAAATGAATTCCCAAGGCAGAGGAAAACCTGATCCTGACTGTAATTGCCTTGTGGGCAGGGATCGTTTGAACCCAAACTATTGTACTTTACTTTTTCCGAGCGCTCCGTACAATCCCCGTACACAGAAAGTGCTCAAGGAATACCAGTGATTGATTCATTTGTAGAAACCTCAAGTGGCCAAGCATCGGCAATCTAAACGGAGGACTATGTCCACGGTCTGCCTGCGCTCCTCACCCAGTAAGCGTGGCCTAGCAGTGGGAAGCAGCGTGGGAAACAGCGTGGCTCAGTGGAAAGAGCCCGAGCTTGGGAGTCAGAGGTCATGGGTTCGAATGCCGGCTCCGCCGCTCGTCAGCTGTGTGACTGTGGGCGAGTCACTTCACTTCTCTGGGCCTAAATTCCCTCATCTGTAAAATGGGGATTAACCGTGAGCCTCACGTGGGTCAACTTGATTACCCTGTATCGACCTCAGCGCTTAGAACAGTGCTCTGCACATAGTAAGCGCTTAACAAATACCAGCATTAGTGGATAGAGCATGGGCCTGGAAGTCAGGAGGACCTGGGTTCTAATCCCGGCTCCTCCACCTGCCTGCAGTGCAACCTCGAGCAAGTCACTTCACTTCTCCGGGCCTCAGTTCCCTCATCCGTAAAATGGAGATTGAAACTGTGAGGCCTATGTGGGTCAGGGACTGTGTCTAAACGGATTAACAGGTATCTACCCTAGCGCTTAGAACAGTGCGTGACACACAGTAAGCGCTTAACGGATGCCATCGTCTTCGTCATCATTAAATACCACTGATCGATCGATTCTCCGAGAGCCAGGCCGGCAGGAGCGAAGGCAAGCCGTGCTACGCAGCCCGTCTTACCTGTACCGTTGTTTCCAGGGGTCTGGATCGTGGCTTCAGGCCGCAGGATGTCAAAGTCTTCCTTCATTTCTTCTGGGGAGAGAACACACGTCCCTCGTTAGAGCCTAGGCATCCTAGACAAGCTCACCCAAGCTGACCTCAGGGAGGCCTTTCCAAAGGCACCGATTCAATTCGACTGTATTCACTAAGCGCTTACTGTGGGCCGAGCATTGTATTAAACGCTCGAGAGAGTACAGTATGACAATGAACCGGCACGTTCCCTGCCCACAAGGAGCACCAGAAGGATGGCCTGGGGGAGACCCTCATGTGCGATTCTGCTGGTTCAGTGAATCCAATCAGGCTAGCTGGACAAGAGCCGTATTTACTTTGAAGATCGCCGCAAGCTGTGAGAAACAGAGGTGTTTATTTGGGGTAAATTAAAACTCCCTTTTTCCCCCCGGGGAGCAAGCCCCGTGAAAAATGGAAGAAAATATATCAATTTTTTTAAATTTTCCAATAAGCAGTCATCTGCAACTAAGTTGTTTGTACTTGTGAAGAATGGACACAATGGTAAATATGGGCTCGGGGCACAGAGCCAGATACATTTCGTCTCCTTAGCCTCTAGATTTGCTCCTAGGGAGTGGGTTGTGGGGAGGAGGGTTCAATTTTCGCAGCATTTGAGTGAAAGTTTCCATCTCAGTTCAACAATAATAATAATCGTGGTATCCGCCAAAGGTTCGCTGTGTGCCAAGCACTGTGTTAAGCGCCGGAGTCGTCACGGAAAAATTGGATCGGACACCGTCTCTGTCTCAATCGTCTCAGAAAAGGTTTCGAAGCGTAAACGTTTTCCCATTCAGGAGAAACACCCAGGACCCTATTCCTCTTCTTCTCTCTCTGTCGGACTCTGCCTCTCCTTCTCCTCTTTCTCCACCCAAGCCCCTCTCCCCTTCCCCACACGTTCACCACGGGCGATCCCTCGTTCCATGTCCGTCCTCAGACCGATGCCATCTGGGTATCTGGTCGGCCGCAATTACCCTGCCACTACGCTCGGGGCACGGCTGGGACGATCGTGTGGGTGGGGGAGAGGGGTCCCCCACATTTCCAGGGGTGGAGAGGTCAGATTTTGATAACTGTAGAATAAGGATTCCACCCAAATCAAGATGGGGGACTAAGGGCCTCTTGGGAACAACTTACAATTTCCTCTCAAAGCACAGAATAACAACTGGGGTGTGTGTTTAGGGCTGACAAAGTTGCAGGCACTGTGCCAGGCACTGGGCTAGATGCCGTCTGATCAGATTTAGTCCTGGTGCCGCATGGAGCTTTCAGTCTGGGGAGGGAGAAGAGGCATTGGATCCCCATTTGGCATTGGATCCCCATTTGGCATTGGATCCCCATTTTACAGGTGAGGAAATTGAGGCACAGAGAAGGTAAGTGACTCCCCCAGGGTCATAGGGCAGGACCCGGGATGGGTATCCAGGTCTCCTGACTTCCACCTGTAAATGTGCTCTTTCCACGAGGCCATGCTGCTTCTCACGGAACACACGGAAGGGCAGATGAGGACAGCTCGCTAGCTATGTTTTGCATCGTATGTTGAACATCCAAATGCGTAAACATTAGTTTTGCCATAAAGACATCATCAGAAAGAGAAAAAGGTCTGTGAGGGAATCTATCTACATGATACGGAAGGGTGTCAACCATGATCTACATTTTCTTTTCCTTTTTCTAAACCGGTAATCTTGGCTGTCATATTCTTCTAGCAATTAGTTGGTAAAATAACAGGTTCTAATGGTGTCATTCTAAGCCACACTCGAGCGCAAAATGACTTAATTCTGAACTAAGCAAGCAGTAGTCAACACTGAAGCATAAATATACCTTTAAAAAATAGTATTTGTTAAGCGCTCACTAGGTGCCAGGCGCTATACTAAGCGCTGGGGCAGAAACGAGCTAATCAGGTGGGACGTAGTCCATGTCCCACATGGTGCTCACCCTCTTGATTCCCATTTACAGATGAGGTAACTGGAGGCACAGAGAAGTTAGGTGATTAGCCCAGTGTCACACAGCAGAAAATGGGTGGAGCTGGAAATAGAACTCAGGTCCTCTGACTCCCAGATCTTCCCACTAGGCCCCATCCCTCCCAAACTTGTTTATGGATTTAAAGTTTCAAAAATAATGAATGCCATCATGTTGAAATGCATAAGTATAAAAGAGATGCTAACTTCACCCCCAACACACAATTCAGATCATTTGAAAGGGATTTGTTTAAACGTTACAAATGGCTTTGATTTTGTTCCCAGATCTGGCTTCCAGACTCCAAAAAAAAAAAAAAAAAGGTTTTCTTCAAGATATCTTGCTTACAAACATGTAGAAGTTTGCTGCACAGTTATAAAGTATTGTCAATTGTCAAAACTGATCGGTGGAAAGAATCCCTCATCTGATATTTTTATCAGTCTGCAAGAAATGAAGATGTTTCTGAGAAATTCAGCCCTAGATATAAATATCACAATTGTGTCTTTCTCATGTGATTTTTGGGTAGCAAGGAGTCACAAGAATCATATGTTTTCCATCTGAGAGCACACCAAGTCACTCATCAGGGAAAACAGTTAACAGTATTTTTTTTTTTTTTTGCATAATAGTGGTAATGTTCAAGATTTCTACTGCACTTCCTTCCTCATTATCCTTTTCTTGTGAAAAAGTCAAGAGAAGTTACAGTATATTGTCCTGCTCAAGGGAAGCAGCATGGCCTAGGGGAAGAGCACAGGTCCGGGAGTCAGAGCACCTGGGTCTTAATCCCGGCTCTGCAGTTTGTCTGCCGTGCGACCTTGGGCAAGTCACCTCACTTCTCTGGGCCTCGGTTTCCTCATTTTACAGATGAAGATTCAACCCTATTCCCTCCTACTTAGACCGTGAGCCCCATGAGGGACAGGGACTCTGCTCAACCTGATTATCTTGTACCTACCCCAGCTCTCAGTACAGTGCTTAGCACAAAGTAAGCGTTTACTAATCACCCCCATCATTCTCATATTACCGGATGCTCACATGTACAAATGTGCTGCTCTTCTGATCCGGAGAACCACTTCGACTCTTTATGGCCGCCAGTCTTTCACCGATATCGTGCCACCAATAGCAATCGAAGACGAATCCATCGATGCTATTTACTGTTCGCCGAGCACTATACTAAGCGCCTGGAAGGGTACCCTACAACGGAGTTGGTAAACACATTCCCTGCCCACCGTGAGCTTACAGCGCAGAGGGGGAGACGGCTCGTTGTAGGCAGGGAATCTGTTCGTTGTTATGCCGTACTCTCCCGAGCGCTTAGCACGGTGCTCTGCACAAAGTAGTTGCTCAGTAGATACTCCTGAATGGAGGCGGACATTAAAATAAAACACGGATACGTACATAAGCGCTGAGGGGCTGAGGGGTGAATATCAAGCGCCCAAAGGGGAAGGGTTCAAGTACAAAGAATAATTTTGACAGTTGGTAATTAAGGGATTACTCTGTGCCAAGCCCCATATTAAGCCCTGGTGTGGACGCACAGTTCCTCTCTCACGTAGGGCTCACAAGCTAAGGGGACGGGAGAACGCGCATTTCATCCCCATTTTACAGATGAGGGAACTGAGGCCCAGAGCGGAGAAGCCGTAAGCGGAGGAGAAGGATGAGAATCTGGCTTCCCCGACTCCCGGGCCCGGGCCATTGCCGGTGAGCCGCGCCGCTTCTCAGAGAAGACGGGGGCCGGGGGCGGGGTGGGGGGAGTTCACCCCGTCTCATTCTTATAGCCCTGCATGTGATAGGATAATAATGATGGTACTTGCTAAGCGCTTACTATGTGCCAGGCACCGTTCTAAGCGCTGGGATAGATAAAAGTTAAGCCGGTTTGACACGGTCCCTGTCCCACATGGGGCTCACACTCTTAATCCCCGTTTTACTGATGAGGGAACTGAGGCCTCCCAAAGTGAAGTGACTTGCCCAAGGTCACCGAGCAGACAGGTGGCGGAGCTGGGATTAGAACCCAGGTCCTTGTGAAGTCTCAGGCCCGGGCTCTAGTCACTAGGCCACGCTGCTTCCTCTGAGCCAAACCCAGGCGCCAGCCTCCGAGTCCGAACGTATCCTCTCCCAAGGGCTTACTACAGTGCCCCGCATAGAGGAAGCGCCCATTAAATACCACCGAGGGATCGACTGTTTACGGAGGAGAGCCACGACCGTGGAGGTGACTTCGTTCGGGGACTACAGATCACACTCTCACGGGTGCCGGGGGGCCTGGTCTAAGAGGGGATACTCCAAAGCGGCTACGAAGACCGGAAGCGAGGAGATACGGAATCGACTCCATCCTCCGGGATTTTAAATCCTAACCTTTAATCTTCCCCAAACCCTAACCCTTCCCGCCAGGTTGGGTATTTATTTTGAAAACGCTTGTGCACATCTGCCTTCTCCAGCCCCGCTTGGATAAGGGTTTGTCAAAATAAAGACCACTCTCTTCCCGAAGACGAAGAATCTCTGAATAAGCCGAGAGAGGCCAAGACGCAGGTGATTTATTTAAGTCTGCGCCGATGACCGTAATGTCATAGCTTCCAGAGCTGCCCCGTGTCCACCCCATTGTGGGCCGAAAGAATGTCAAGGACAATTCTAAACACAAAACTTTGATTGTGCTAAAGCCGGAAAAGCACAGTTAGAATTCCACTCCGCTCTTCAGTCCCAAACCTGCAGACAAAGTGCGGAAAGCATGGGAGAAAGAGCAAGGGAGAGAGGGGCTTATCTCACAATAAAGCTATGTGCTGAGGTACTGGGATAGACAGACAGGCACCATGGATAAAACACTACTAAATAAAACAGCACCCGAATTAGAATTATTGTCTATATTGTGTGTTTTGAACAATAAATAAGAAAAATATTTTATCAGAAGAAAAATGTGTTATCTGAGAGTCAGGATAAACAATGAGTCGCTTTTTAAGACCAATCTCTTTTCATTAGACATCAAGGCTCCACATCAGAGCACTTTTAGAACAATAAAAAAAAAAACAATAAATCATCACCAATCATTAGAACTAGACAGGTAATAGCAGGGTAACTTTCTTGGACTGTCTAACCCAAACAGCCAAATAGGATTAGGGATTTACATTTTATTGAATTATCGGAAGACCGGGACGCTAGTTTATTTACCATAAAGGTAGGGCCAGAGATCATTTGCTCCGACCATTTGTATCGCAGGCATCCTTAACAACAGGTAATCAACAGACCCGACAAAGCACCGAGATGGATTATTGTATATTGAGGCATTTAGAATTATGCTCCGTGACGGATACAGGAAGTGCTCAGGTTATAAAATGCTCCAGACGCACCCCTCCCCCCACCCCCGGCATCCTCGTTTGGCTCCATTTAAACTCTTAGTTAATTTTTTTTTTTTAAGAGGAAAAAAATCAAACTTTGGGGGACGTCGGGAGCCGAGCATGTGCCTGATCGTTATTAATTATTCCTTTAAGGGTGGAAATTCCAGTAATTGGTCCTTACCCTTGATTTCTAGATATTAAAATTTAAAGCATCAGGACATTCATTCTTATAGCCCTGCATATCTAGTTCATTAACAAATATGAATAGCTAACACCAGCTCATTTAAATAGTGTGTCTTACATGAGTTCTTGCCACACTCTGTTTCTGTCACACTGCTCTCAAGAATCATTGGCTCTTATTATACATGTAAATGGCTATCATAAAAATAAAAATTTCATTTAAGATTGTTAATGACTTCTGCAGCAGTCAGACTTCCTTTAATGATCATACTCTGCCCCTAATTAAACGTATTTATCTTTCAAGCATCTTTGCCTGAGTTCTGCCTCAGAGTTGAAAATCTCAAACCTTAAGTCTTAATGGATAGAAGGATAAATGTTTATGGGGAGGATGGCGGAGATTCGAGAGACCTAAATCCAAAGCCGAATGAGAAGCAGCAAGAGGAGCAAACTTGGTGTGGGGCGTTAGAGAAAACTCCACGCCGGTGCAGCGCGATCAAACATCGATCAGCCCGGCTTCCTCTCCTCCAGCTATAAACATTGAATTGGCGTTAGCCGTGGGAGTGCTTTGTTATCCTTTCTTCGAGGCACAAAACAACTCCTCTGAGAGGGTACGGGCGATTTAGAGTCTGCAAGTCCACCGAGAGGCCTTTTCCCGCTCTTTCCCCTTTCGCCTCGCGGCTTCCTCCTCGGAGCCGGCCGGAAAATTACAAGGTAGAGTTAAGACGGAGGTGAGACTCCTCTGAAGAGGAAGGAGGGAATATTTTCTCACGTGTGCCTTCCCAAAACAGGATCGGGAGAAAAGTTTATGGGAGAACCAGCACGGCCCGGTGGGAAAGAGTGAGGAGACCCGGCTTCTAATTCCGGCTCCGGCTGCGTGACCTGGGGCAAGTCACTTCGCTTCACTGTGCCTCGGTTTCCTCATCTTCGATACCCATTCTCCGTCCCCTTGGACCCGAGGACCGGGTCCAATCTGATCGCAGGAAATCTACCGCGGACCGAGCTGCGACACATAAGCTACGATGCTTGTCGTTATCGTCTTTATTGTGTTAGAGAAGCTCTTCCCCTCTGGCCTTGCACGGGTTAGAGTGTGGAGTTGTGATCGATCAACCGTATTTATGGAGCGCTTACTGTGTGCAGAGCACTCCGATGTCAGGATGTCTTGCGTTTACGAGGGTTGCTTTAGAACCGAGATCGGCCTCCACTAGCCCATCAGACCGTAAGCTCGTTGCGGGCAGGGCACGCGTCTGCTAACTCTGCTGTATTCTACTCTCCCAAGCGCTCAGTACAGTGCTCTTCGCGCAGCGAGCGCTCGATAAAACCGTCGATGTTGAACGGCAGCCACCGTCACCCGATCCTTAACTATTCAATAAGGAGACAGTTACCTGAGCAGACGGCAGTGTGAAACCGCATTCCCGCTCGACCAGAGGAAGTTATTTGATTCTGAAATTACACCTGGCAACTGCAGTCTCTAGTAGAAAGCGCCCAGGACCCGGGGTCAGGCAACCTGGGTTCTAATCCCGGCTCCACCCTTGCCTGCCGGGTAACCTTGGGCAAATCATCTCATTTCTCTGTGCCTCATTTTCCTCGCTGTAAAATGGGGATGAGATATTTGCTCCCTCTTAGACTGGCAGCCCCATGTGGGATAGGGCCCGTGATCGTCCTGTAGCTACCCAGTGGTTGCCACTGATTAAGCACTTAATACAGTGCTCTGCCCAGAGTGCTCGATAAATAGCAGCACCATGGCCTAGTGGAAAGAGTCCAGGCCTCGGAATCAGAAGACCAGGGTTCTAATCCCGGCCCCGCTACGAGTCTGCTGGGTGACCTTGGGCAGGTGGCTTCGCTTCTCTGCGCCTCAATTACCTCATCTGGAAAATGAGGATTAAATCCTTCTCCCTCCTACTTAGACGGTGAGCCCCACGTGGGGCTCGGACTGTGTCCAACCTGCTTAATTTGCACCGACACCAGAGCTTAGCCCAGTGCTTGGCCCGGAGGAAGCATTTAACTAGTACCGTAACTAACGACCACCGATGGATTAACACATATCAGAACTGATATTATTAGTTGTCGGGTCTCAAAGTCACTGTGGCGTGGGTCCCCGGTTTGTTCCACGTGAGGAAAAATTGGCCCTGCAGGGGGCAGACTGGCACCGCCACCCAGCACGGAGGCCGCTGACCAGTCCCTCCGGCCCCCAGGTGGACGCACCCTGTCGCTGGGCGTCACCTTTCCGCTCTTCCCTCTCCCCTCTCCCCCTACCCAACGACCTTCTAGCCGGGCGCAGAGGAAGCCCAGGTTCTAGCCGAACCACGCGTGCCCGATCGAGAGGGCATCCTATTAGCGTCGGGTGGAGGGGTCCATCGAGAAGCGGCAGTGTGACCTGGTGGGTAGAGCCCCGGCCTGGGAGCCAGAGGACCCGGGCTCCAATCCCGGCTCTGCCATTTGTCTGCTGTGTGGCCTTGGGCGAACCACTTCCCTTCTCCGGGCCTCAGTTCCCTCATCTGTAAAATGGGATTGAGACCGTGAGCCCCACGTGGGACACGGACTGATACCCACCTGATGATCTTGTATCGACCTCAGCGCTCAGTACACAGTATCGGATACGTGATAAGTGCTTAACGAGTACCGTTAAAACGGGGGGTGCTCCTTGGCGTGCCCCAACGGGGCCCCTTCAGCTCTTCTCCCCCAAACCCCGACGGTCGTCGCGTGCGGTTTGGGCCCGTTCCCATTATGGCGGGAACCCGCCACCCACCCGGACCCCCGATCCAGGCCGGCCGACTTACCCGTCCCATCTCCAGAGGCTGGCTGGATCTCAGTGCTGTGCCAGGAATGCTCCACGCCACCCTCCCTTATCTCGTCTTCCTCTTCCTCCCTCGCCAGCAGGGCCTGGCTCCCGAGCGGCAGAGGTTCGTGGTTGGGTCCGCTGGCCGGGCTGACCGCCGCCGGCTCCAGCGGGTTGGCCGGCCCGTCTTCCTCGGCAACGTTCAGCTTGTCCTCCTCGTCCGTTTCCGAGCCCGTGTCCACTACGTTGTCATAGTTCACTACTGGAGGGCGGAGGGTGGAGAGAGAGAGAGACAGAACACACAACCGGTCAACGCCGTAGGAGACCGCTGCCGATCAAAAATCGTCTGGGAAATGGAAAATCGTTCACGTCTACCTCATGGCAGCTAACTCGAATGAACATCTCTCACATCTCCGCCGGTTTGCTTTTTTTTTTTTTTAATACTTATTCTTTGGTATTTGTATCCTTTTCAGGCACTGTCGGTAATTGTCTTGCTGCGGACAGTGGAATGGTAAGCACGCACGCACACACACACACAAACAGCCCAAAATGGATTGGAATACGCATGTGTCTGTAGAAGTGGTGGGTGTGACAGATTCCACAACATACTTTCAATATACAGTTACATACTCTCGGCTCGTATTTGCCCCCCCGCCCCCAACGGGGCACCGGTTGCTACTGGGAGTGCCGTGGGCCGTTCGATGACGATCCCGGTCTCGCTGAGCACGGCGGTCAACTTTATCCGTGAACCGTTGCTCCCCGCTCATCGCCCGCCCAGTCCGCCACGGCAGCCCTCTGGGTCACCCACCGACCCACACCCGCCCAATCTCAGACCCACACGCAGACACGCACGGACCCGCCCGACCCGAAAGATTCCCCGAAGAAGCTACGTGCTAAGACCCCCTGCGCGTCCCCGGCTCTTAGGCGGAACACGGGGAAATGCCGTAACTTCTGGGCCGTCGTTACTACTATTGAAATGTCTTCGTGTTGCCATAATTCCAGAAGATTTCCAAGTGGTAGAGGCTAAACCCACACCGAGGTGAAAGTATTTCACAAGAGCCAGCACGCTGCTCTTTCAGCTTCAGCCTCAGAAATCCTCAGCAGCTTTTCTTAAAATAGGCAGCCTGTAAATAAGGTCTGTGAACTCAATTGAAGGTGGCTGTTTCTGAATTAGTCAGCCCCTCACAAGTCTCCCGGCCTACATGCTAGTACATAAATTGTCCACTTTACCACCAGACAAGAAAGATTAGAGTAATAAACACGGGGCATTGCCTCAGCTAGAGAAACAGAGCAGCCGTTACACGCACACAGGATTGCCAAGAACTGTTAACCCAATTCTCCAGAAACACACACAAAAAAACAAGTTGGAATCATGACATCATGGGAACGGGAGGGGAGGAGAGAGAGACGGAGAGAGACAGGGAGAGAGAGAGAGAGGGAGAGAGCAGGCGAGAGAGAAGCACAAACAATTTTCAGGTTCATTTTGGTTTCTCTGCACCTAATAAAGCAATCCTCTGCTAAGTTATCAACTCAACTACCTCAAGTGGCTCTTGCCGGCGATCGGATTATACGAAAGTGGCAGAGAGAGGGAGCGGGAAAGAGGAGAGGAAAAAGGAGGATTCGGTGTCTTTCTCCTAACGCGTTATTCTGGAGAATTCTCGGAACGCATCTAGTTACAGATTTTCGTCCGTCATATCTGTTTGCTTTGACAGGTTCCCGGGGAGTTAAAAAAGAAACCCAAAAGGGAGAGATTTTTATTTTATTTTATTTTTTTCTTTTGGTCATGTGAGGCCAGGCACAAAAAGATTACATCGTGCATATCTGCTCATAATATGATCTTTGTATAATCGGCTGGTCTATACTTGCCTTCAGAACAACTGCACAACAGGTGCAAATTAAAATGAAAACAGCAGCCGGACCAAGCCAACAGAATCTGCTGACCTGGTTTGAATACCAATTGACCAGGGAACAAAACCTTTTCAAGAGGTGTGGCCACAGGGGTTTAAACAAATCAGCCTGGGTGATGGTCTCAGAACTACAAAGAGAGAGATATTCTAACATCTCTCTGCTAGCTGTGTGGTCCAGATATACCTTCGGACAATCGAGACCATGCTCTCTTTCTTTCTTTCTCTTTTTTTCTTTCCTCTCCTTCCTCTCCTCCTCGCTGGTGACTAAGATTGAACTATTTCTTAGCAACAAGCAGAAGATTCTTTACACGTATGTTTTCTTTTCCCTGAGCACTGAGTCAGGGGAGAGAGAGACAGCAACAATGGTTAGAAAGATCGGGAAAGCTTTCAACCCATCTCCTAAAAAGTGATATCTGGGCCAAGGAAGAAGAAAGAAAGGTCTAGGAGGAGTGAATAAAATTATCTAAGGCTGGACAGACATTAAAAGGCCTTTATCCCAGGGAGAGAGACAGATAGACAGAGACAGAGACACACGGAGAGAGAAAGGGAGAGATAGAGAGAGAGAGAAATGTGCCCTTTAAGGACCTTTTTTTTTTTTTTTTTTGATGGACCATATTCCTCCGAACGACCCGGTAGTGTTGCTACAGCAATACAACTGAAATATTTTCTTGAGGAGAAAAAGAGAGCGAGAGAGAGATAAATGATTTATGAACAGCCCTTGAGGAGTTCCAAATATCAGAACAATCTAAACACGCAATGAAGTCATGTCTCTCTCTATAGGGTCAGGAGGAGAGAATCAATCACCTTCATGGTCCAACAATACTTCACAACCTTTAGGGTTCTCGCTCACCAATAGTAGTAAATACTTTCCAACAAAATAAATAACTGCTGTCAACTTCCCTTGCAGAAGCCGTATGCCATCCTGAACTGGTCTGCTTAGCTAGGGGCTGGTTAGCTAAGATCGCCAGCCTCCACCAACCTTCCGAATCGCCCCAGGATTTGTCACTCGCATAAAGCTATTCGGTCCATATTTGGGGCGGGAGAGGCGGGGGTTGGGGTGGGGGAGGGGAGAGGGAGAACATTTTGAAAACTTGGAAAGAAAATTTCATCGTTCCCTCCCGCTCTCACTGGATGACCTTTCGGCAATCGAATATAAATCCGCTCACACCTACGTTGTACTCGCCTCCCCCCTCACCCGCCCCCCACCCCTTCCCTCTTTTTCTTTTTTCTCCCTTGCACTTTGGGGTGAAGTTTGGGCCGACGATCTGTTCGGTGGAAGTGACAAACGGGAGATGCGCTCTTAGCCACCCTTTCTGTCAAGGAGCTGAAATTTGCCGGTTTTCCACCTTTGTGTCCTCCCTGGTTCCCCACCTGCCATCACCACCATCCCTGCCTCCCGCTCATCGCAATAACGTGGCTCTCTCTCCACAATGAGAGACTCGATTTTGTGCAAATCACCAATAAACATGCGCTTTACATGTGGGTCAGCAGGCAAGATCTCTGCTAAGTGCCTTTTAAGCCAATTACTATTTCTGAACTTTGGACGCATAATTTTTACCCAGCGTTCGCCGGTGAGAAAGAAAGAAAAAAAAAGAATCGCCAACCCAAGGTGGCACCTCCATCCGCCCGCTCTCCCGTGAGGTCAAAACGAATAACTTCCGTGGGCATCTCACGCCGCAAAACCCGCTGTCCGACACGCGTTGGCGTTCGGAGCCTGGCGCCCCAAACCGACCACGGTTTCGACACGAAGAACTCCCTTCGGCGACCCGGTAAAGCAAGAGGAAAGATGCACTACTTTCCGGCTCAAAATAGACACTGATTTTACATCTGTCTCCGAGGCACGGCAAAAAGCAAACTAAAGAGCAGTACGGTAATAAACGTCCGAACTCGGCATCAGTATCCAAACCTCTCCCCGTAATCTTCGGAGGAATTAATTACGATTCCGCGAAACGGTTGCATTGGCAAAACACACCCGTAATTATACACAGGTACAGTTCTGGGTTAGAGGGAGAGGGAGAAATCTGCCATGTGATCCCATGTTTACATGATAATTGATGGATAAGATAAAACTATTTGCATATGAAGTGTATATGAATTATGGGCGCTGCACACCATTTTATGCAGAATCGTATTAAAGTTTCATTTTCTCTAAAACTGTATGTGTAATATGGGGTTACTAAAAGGTATAAAGCTGATACTTAAATTTGCTTTATGGCTATTGAGACTGCAAAGGCATATCTGAATCAGGATTCCTGCAAACCTATATTTAAAAGGCTTCACCGTTTATCTATAATAATCATTATTTTCACTTCACCAGATTGCATTATATTAAACCGTCCCGATTTTTCCTTCAGGAAAACGCAACTGCCAGCCATATCACTATATCAATTAATTTTACAGTCAGATGGTAAGCAAAGCTAGGCAAAGATGCTGAAATCCAGCTCGGAAACCTAGCTGCTCCTTCCTGCCTAGAGCAAAAAAATAACTTTATTTTCAGATTGCCGGTGCGTGGGGGAGAGAAGCAGAACGCCGAAGCTGAATGTGGCATTTCATAAGGCCCGTACCTGCTTAGAAATCTCACCATTTATAAAAATGGCCTGTGATAACATTTAAATGTTGCTGATAATTAGCTTGGCATTTGAGGTAGTAGAAGATGTTGTTGTATAGACGGCCTCCGCCATGGTACCTAACTAACCTCTCTTCATCCTCGTGCGCTTCTTCTACATTATTCTGTCAGTTTTAGTAGGAATAAGACATCGGTTGCTAATGTATTAACATGTAAAAAAATACAAATCTGGGTTCAAAGTCGATCTGCTGCCCTTCAATGCCGTCAATGATAGCACTGTCCCCGTCTTCACGATTCAGCTTCCGTAGGCCCGGAACGGTAAGATTCCTCCAGAGGTTCACTCAGACTCTTCTAACCCTCGACTCCGTCTGTCATCACAGGGTCGACCCATCTGGAAATGACTTCTGCAATGGGTGTGTGTCGGGGGGCGCGGGAGTGTGCGGGTAGACTGTAGGATCTGGGGGGAATGGAAAACCTGGGGATTGTCCATCGGACCCCATTTGGGCCATGCTTCCGTTCATTCATGAGCCAATGACCTCATGGCCACTTGGCTCGTGAGTTCGAAAAGGTTGCCGGTGGTTCGGACCCCCGCGGCGGACCCCCTCTGCCTGCTCCTCCAATTTGAGCACACCCCCAGATGGGCTTGAAGAACGGGGGCAACTCTGAAGTCAGGAGAAGCAACGCAGCCCAGTTGACAGAGCACGGGCCTGGAGGTCGGAAAGACCTGGGTTCTAATCCCACCCCCGCCACTCGTCTGCTGTGTGACTTTGGGCAAGTCGCTTGGCTTCTCTGTGCCTCAGTTCCCGCATCTGTAAAAACGGGGATCGAGACTGTGAGTCCCATATGGGACAGGGACTGCATCAAATCCGATCAACTCGTATCTACCCGAGCGCTTAGAACAGTGCTGGGCACAAAGTAAGCGCTCTACAAGTACCACTATTATTACGGTTTCCCGGCGTGTGCTACCTAGCGTTGGTTTCTCCCAAACTTACTGATCGGTGGTCAGCAGCGCAACCGTGATGGTTAAGAAGAAACCCATTTAGAACGTACACATTGACGCCAGAGATCAGCCTTTCAAAAGTCTCTCGGTCTTCCCTTTAAAGAGGAGTCCACTGCAGTCCTCCCTAGCAGACAGAAGGAAAGGGAGGCCATACTGAATACCTTTGCCAAAAAAGGGAATCGGTATCTAATGCCACGGTTCGCTAAGCTAACCAACGGTTCTGACCAATGTGGTCCAGACCAACATTCTGTCTCCGACACTGGGAGCGTGCCTGGAGGGACCAAGTAGAGGATACGTCCCTCTTTGACCTCCATCCTAATGTCTGTCCATCCTTCATGAATAATAGGGGCATCTGTTAAGCACCGTACTAAGCGCTGGGGTAGATACAAGCAAATTGGATTAGACACAAGTCCCTGTCCCGTGTGGGGCACAGAGTCTCAATCCCCATTTTACAGATGAGGTAACTGAGGCACAGAGAAGTGAAGTGACTTGCCCAAGGTCACAGACCAGACATTCTTGTTGACGTCCTCGATGTCATCCTCGTTGACATCCATCTAATATCCATCCTCACTTTTAGGTACGGACTGTCTGATTTCCATAGTTATCCCCTCTGTGTCCTTCACTTCATTCATTCAATCGTATTTATTGAGCGCTTACTGTGTGCAGAGCACGGTACTGAGTGCTCGGAACGTACAATTCAGCAATAAAACTTTTCCCTTGAGCGATCCAGTATGAACTTCCCTTCCATGAACGTATCCACACTCTCTTGAATCTGCGAATAAACGATGATGATAACGATTATGGTATTTGCTATGTGCCAGAAACTGTACTAAGCTCTGGGGAGGGTACAAGCAAATCGAGTTGAACAGTCCCTGTCCCACATGGGGCTCACAGTCTTAATCCCCAGTGTGCAAATGAGGTAACTGAGGCCCAGACAACCGAAGCGACAACGCAGACAAGTGGCGAAGCCGGGATTAAAACCCATGACCGTCTGACTCCCGGATCCGTGTTCTATCCATTACACCACCCACCATGGGAAGGAATTCCAGCAGTCTCCCAAGCTCTGGGGTGTAAAAATGTTTCCTTCTGTCTGTTCCAAACCAATCACCTTTGAGTGTCACCGGGTACTTTCTCGACTTGGTGCTGTGGGGCTCGGTGAGTGACAATTCTACAGTCACCTCGTCCCATCCTTTCCCGCTCCTGTACATTTCAATCCTATGCCCTCTCAGCTTTCCATTTCCAGCCCGAAGAGACTTCACCTTATCAGTGTCGCCTTCTCATAGTAGTGGAATTTACTGAGCGCCCTCTTGGCTCAATACACTGTCCTGTTTGGGAAAAGTCAATTAATCACTGGTATTTACTGAGCGCTTACTGTGCGCAGAACATTGTACTAAATGCGTGGGAGAGTACAGAGTTGGTAGACGCGCTCTCACGAGGAGCTTCCGATCTAAGTACGAGAGAAGCACGGGCCATGTTGCCTGCAGAAATTGTTCTTTTCTCTTCCGCTCCTTCTCAAGTTTGAGCTCAAAAAGGCCCAGTAATAAATGGTATTCATTGAGCAGAGAGCTGTACTGAGCAGTCGGGAGAGTACAACATAACAGAGTTCGTAACCACATTTCTTCCCCACAACAAGCTTCCAATAGATCACTGGGGCTTGCCTGGTGACTCCATGTCTGGGTTCACTCGTGACTGGTAAGGCCCTGCCTTAATGGCAGCCTTGGGTGAAACAGATTGGAATGCCCTTGTCTGGGGCCATCTTTGCCAGCCCGCGAAAGGAAGTGCTTTGGGGGCAAATGAAGTAATGACCATAAATAATAATAATAACAACAATGGTAGTATTTGTTAAGCGCTTATTATGTGCCAGGCACTATACTAAGAGCTGGAGGGGAGGGCGGGAGCAATACAGGCAAATCGAGTTGGACACAGTCCCTGTCCCACGTTGGGCTCATAGTCTCAACCCCGATTTTCCAGATGAGGTAACTGAGGCACAGAGAAGTGAAGTGACTTGCCTAAGGTCACACAGCAGACAAATGGCAAAGCTGGGATTAGAACCCATTACCTTCTGACTCCCAGGCCCTCGCTCTATCCACTACGCCATGCTGCTACATCTCAGCCATCTCTTAGGCAACTCTCCCCAAAGGAAGCCAACATTTTTCCCCACCCACATCTCCCAAGGATTCCCATTCTCATCCTACTGAGGGTGACCCTTTCCCAAGAATCTCAGAGAATGGCCCTCAGTTTGTCAGGATTAGTGTATTCTGGGCCCAACCTCTTTATAACACTCTCCCTGTCCCCTACGACACCAGGAGCCAAAAGTCAAATTTTTTTTAACGGTATTTGTTAAGCGCTTACTATGTGCCAGATACCGTTCTAAGCTCTGGGGTAGGTACAAGATAATCAGGTTGACGCTGTCCATGTCCCACATGGGACCCACGGTCATAATCCCCATTTTATAGCTAAGGTCACTGAGGCCCAGAGAAGTGACGTGACATGCCCGGGGTCACCCAGCAGACGAGCGGCAAGGCAGGGACTAGAACCCAGGTCCTTCTGACTCCCAGGCCAGTGCTCTATTCACCAGGCCACGCTGCTCGTCGACCTTCCGCCGCCAATGCCGTATCAGTGGGGTGGGAGATGCCTCCTGGAAAAAGGAAGCCCGGGCCAGTTGAAACTATTAGACTCCCCGACTTCTCTCTGCCTTGCTATGAGCATTTTGCGGAAAGGCTTTGCCTCCTCTATTTCAACGTGGGCGTGATGACCTATCTCCAGGGAACGGATGCTAATTATCACTAGGAAGAAGACCCTTACGAGAACCGTCCCACCTCTAGTACAAAATTCCATTCTAAAAGAGGTCCCACTCACCTATCGTAGCCGGTGTATTAAACAAACTAGCTTGGTCACTTTAATTTTCCACCCCCCAGAGCATTGAGAGGCATTAAGCCTCCATTATAGATTAATGAGCTGCAAAATGTTAGCTGATAAAACAAAAGCCGTTTTGAGTTATAGGGATAAAAATATGTTTCCACTTCAGATTAGTTACATAGAAAACATGTGTATGTTAAAAAGGACAGATCAGAGTGTTTCCCCCAATGTCGCGAGAGGGTTCAAGGGGATCTATCCGTGTGGATCGGAGAACCCCTGAATTTTCTCCATGGGTCCAAAGACGGGGGGGTGGGGGGTAGGGGGGCAGGGAGGCAGGAAGATGCATCTTAAAGAGTTGGACTTGGGTCTTTCAGCTGCAATGTGCTCCTGATTAGAGAGCCTTAAGGCTCCATAAATTTGGTAGGGCACGGGGAAGACAGAAAACAAAATAGTAATCGGGTTAGCGTCTGTCACTTCGCCTTGCCTTGGTGAAGGGAGGGAGGGTAAAATGGCCAAAATCAGTGAGTTCTGTCGCTCTCCTCCGTCTGCACCCACCACCCAAATAGGTATTGGCAAGATTAAGTCAGTAGTTGCGGGGGGGATCAACAGTCAATTTCTCTGTGTTTCAGAAAGACTCTGTATTCCTGGGTCATAATGTTCTAAGTTAACTTTATACTCACCCCGAGCCTGAACGTTTGTTTATTTTTACAAAGATAAACATATTCTGCTTTTCCTGTGGCGGAACCATTATAGTGTTGATTACCTTACTTAACTCATACCAAGAGAAACAAGAGTCATCGTACTGATTTTGCAAACTCTCTCTCTTACCCTCTCTCTCTGTCTCCCTAAGTCTTTCCCATTTACGGAGTCACTTAAAATTGTCTACCCCTTTAGAAAATTACTCAGCATATTCTCGTGCTTTCAAAGAAATAACAACCTGCACTTCAAACTCCAGTCAATAATTCTCTTTGATGAGTGAAGGAAAAAAACAAACTAAAAAAAAAACAAACCTTCACCAGTATGACTGCAGCAAAGGAGTGCTGAAAAAAAGACACTGAAACAATCGCTGTGCTTATCTTACTTATCTGTTTCTCCGTACATTCAACATCTATTTGCCAACAATGCTGCAATAATTTGTTAAATATGCCAAGCGAATGTGTCTCTAAACAATATGCCACAGAAAAAGATTTAAAAAGCCCACCTCTAATTATTAGGCTACATGATCATTCAACAACTTATTTTACAGCAAAAAGCGGAGAAGAGGCATTAAGTGCCTAGCCAGAAAAATATACTTATTATCAGGCCTGAAGGATATTGAAGAGCAAAGGGAAAATAACTGTAATTTACTTAGGACCTGGAAGTATGAAATAATAAGCTACTGAACCATCAAAATTGTTTTGGTGTTGTTATCTGACATGAGAGCAGACCTTGTCTAGCTTTAAGTTTTATAGTAATAAGACCTTGGAAATAAAACCTTGAATAAACGGAATCTAAAGAAAGGGGAACCATGGTGTCCTTGTGTAAATAGATATTGTGTCTATCACCTTCCTCTGAAAAGGTTACACAACTTTAAAAGCCCATAAAAGGTGTAAAGTCAGGAACTGCCACGCTGGTTTTGGAGGGCTCTGGAAAATAAATAAACAGTTTTGAAAGAAGAAATAGAAAAATGAACCCAGCTCTCCCTACCACCAAGACCCTTCCACCTGAACCGCCCTCGGCCCCCGGTGGGCACCACCTAGAGCTGCCGACCAAATCTCACCACGATTTATCAACACCTCCTGCCATCTCGTACTTCAACGACAGCAGCAGCCACAGCGACGAAAGCAACAGCAAAACCCTACAATCCCACCACCCCCTTACCCCCTCCTACCTTCTTCTGAAGAAGCTACAGCTTGTCCCGTAAAGAAATGCTTTTCTGCAAAAGAGCTTCCACTCCCCCAGTGAAAGAAGGACCGGAGTGCCAGCCTGGCCATCAAAATTTGGCTTTTCGACCTTCACCGGCAGAGAGAGAGGGCCGGTGTCCAGTTTGCCGATGTTTCCACTTAAGACCTGGTCCCAGAAAAATCCTCTTTCAGGTCCTAGGCTGCCCGTTCCTCCATCCCCGGAATAATGGACTAGACCCAGCCCGGCTGGGAGGAAAGCGATTCCGTTGGAGGGCTGAAAGGGTGTGGGGCACCTGAATAGCTCAGAGTGGGTGGGGGTTGAGAAACCATTAAGGTGGAAATGAAGACTTCGAGGCCTTCCACAGAGGTGTTGCTCTCTACAAAGCCGTTTGAGGAGATTTTGCTTGGGGTGTTGATTTCATTAGTTTCCCATGTCTGATCACAGATGCTCACTGAAGCAGAGTTGAGTGGGGGGGTGGAGGGTGTGGGGGGGGTGGGGGAGTGGGGGGCGTTGGAATTAGGTGGGGCGGGCAGAGGGGAAGATACGGCCTCATTCTCCCCAAAGCTGAGAGGGATTTGGACAGTCACGGGGCAGGCACTTACAGTCCTGGGTCCCAGCTGGGCCGAAATGTCAACCGAAAAAAAATTACAAAAAAGAGGAAGATCTTAGCCGAGTATTCCGTTATGAATCGATAAGTTCGTTGTGGGCAGGGAATGTGTCTGTTTATGGTTAGCTCACACTCCCCCAAGTGCTTAGGCAGTGTTTTGCTCACGGTAAGCACTCAGTAAATACTATCGACTAAATGAATGAATGGATGAATCAATCAATCATCAATCAATCAATCAGTGGCATTTATTGAGCGCTCACTGTATGCGGAACACTGTTCTGAGCATTTGGAAGAGTACAGTGTAACAGTCGGTAGGCATGCTCCCTGGCCACAGTGAGCTCACAGTCTAGAGGGATGCGATTTTTGTTCGATTTCACCCGGAACTCGACTACCTGAGCCTCTGTCCATCCATCCCGACCCTTCCCGTGTTCATCGGGCCCTTGAAATCCTCTCCTTCCCCGTTAGGAGGGTCTCGCCTGGGGTCTGTCTCTAGTGGGAGACCTCACAGAGCCAACCTCTCTGTCCCGGGGGGCTCGGGCCCGACTCCCCGTCACCATCCATCCCCTTCCGCGACACCCGCCCCCCCCGCCCCCGAACACCCGTTCTCCTCGACGGACAAAACCGGACTGCGGTGAAAGGGATGGAGGCCTAGGCCGACGGAGAATCTCAGCACATTTTGACCGTTCTAAACACAGGACAAAAGGAAAAGGAATCAGCGATGTGTAAACCAAACAATGCGAAGGAGGAAAAATATTGAATAATTTCTGTCTCGAAGCAGTGACTAAAGCCAGTCTCTAATTGAATTAAACTCCCATTTATTTACTCAGGCCTAAACATCAGGCTGGGAAGAAGGAGGAGAAGTGTGTGTTGGGGGGGCAGTAGGGGGGAAGGGGAAAAAAAAAACAAAAAACAAAACTTAAGGTTTGTTCAACTGCTCTGAGGTAGCACCTTTCCTCACCCCTGTATAAATCCACCATCTGTGCTCTCACACACATGTTCCATCTCTCAACAAATGCGCTGAGACTACCCAGCACAGGAGCCAAAAAAGCCACAAGACACACAAAAGCTCTCTGGGCTGCTCAAGGTCTTAAGGCACAAAATAGGAGCAGAAAAAGATCCTTTGCTCATTGCCCAGGTGAGATAGCTTAGTCTGCCCTCTCAGCCTTCAACATGCGTCAAGTAAAAGAAAGGTTAAAATTAGAAAATTCAATTTATTTGATAATTTCCCAGAATAATTAGAGTTAATATGGGTTAATTAATATGCAAATCTCTCAGCAGATGTTCTGCAGCAGGGCCTGTGTGAGAAAACAGCCTTTGCTTTCTCCTACGTGATTTTGGCTGTCAGTTATTGCGTATAATTACTGTAACTAACCAAATACACACAAAACCTTTGGAATATAAAATTGTTACAGTTCTAGCTCTGCACAAGCTGCTACTTTTCTGCAATAAAAGCGAACAATTTCTTTCAGAAAATAGGAGCTTTTTGTTCCTTTCTTGATTTAAAAAGAAGAAATGAATCAAATAAGTGGCTTATCTTTTTCTATGCATAATTAGGTCAGTATTATATGAACATTCCAATGAGAAGCAGTACAAACGTACATATAAAATGATAGCTCAAACCACCTGCAAAATCACACAAAATTGTTTTATTCAGAATCTTTTTCTTCCCCACCAGAACTTTGAAATTCTGAACGCCTTTCTTCCCAACCCTGCCAACATATTCTAAATTCAAAGGGACCATACAACTTTATTAGTTCTCTCTCGTTCTCCCTCTCTCTCTCTCTCCCTCTCTCTCACTTCGAACATTCAAAAGAATGAAGTGGGGTGAGTAAATGTGTTTTAAAGGTGCACAAAAGTCTGCTCCGCTTTGTAAAGAACTTAGAGTTTAAAACTTTCAAAAATGCCTCCACTCCAAACGGAATACATTTCGATAGCGCCGTAACCCATCTGCATGTGAAACAGAGAGGGGAACACAAGTCTAGAAAGGCCGGTTATATCATTTTGCCTATTCCAAAGCCACCGACGCATCTCAGAGAGTGGTACCAATTCCCTCGGCGAACCCTGGAAGAGCTTATTTATTTATTTATTTATTTATTTATTTATTTATTTATTTATTTATTTTCTAGGTCTCTCTGCCTATCTTTCGTTGGAGAGAAATATTCTCTTCCTGCCAGTTGAAAAACAAGCGAAGTGCAGCTAGTGTGCATTTCAAGGAGCAGATAATGATAATGTGGAAGGCCCAGTTTTTGATAAGCTAAGTCCCTGTGACGAACAGCAAACCGTTCATGACCACATATGGGTTATGGGATCACCACTTCTTGGACTCTGTCTATTCAGCTGGGCATCCTGGCACAGAACCTGCTGGCAAATGCGACTCTCTTTGCATGAGAGCCTTTTCATTTGAGGATCTCAAAGCACTTCATGCCATTCCCCTCACCTCTTTTGCAGATGGAATAACTGAGGCTGAATACTCCCACAACCCTCCCAAGCTAGATGAGCCATATCTCTCCTTGGAAAACCCTGTCCCCTTAGAGCATCCTCTCCCTTTGGATTCAGAACTGGCGTTAGAAAGTGGCCCTATCTCTGCACCTGGATGGCTAGGAGGGAGCTGAGAAAAGGAGCCAGATATGACAGCTCTGGATTGAAATATCTGGTGAAAATAGCCCTGGGGCTTTCAGTAATCTCTGGTCTGTATTTTGAAATAACAGAGGACCTAGCAATTGGAATACCTCTAAAAGACTTCAATGTTTCTAAAGTCTCACTGCAGCAGCAGATCTCAGTAACTTTCTTTTTTTTTTTTTTTTTTGCCACCTCCACAGCTTGTAAATAAAACATTCCAGCTGCAAATTTACTCAGGCTAGGTGATGTACATACTTGTAACAATCTAGTTGTCTCTGATAGGATTCTGTTTGAACACCAAAACTCTTATCAGGAGGATGGCTTCTAAAAGGGATTTCTGATGACACTCTCTTCTCCTAAACTCTTTACCTTTTGGCTCTCAAACACACACACAACACACACACACACACACACACACTGAATCAAAGACGCACAGAGAGAAATAGAGGCAGAGAGAGAAACTGAGAGGCAGGGTGGAGAGAAGACAGAGATAGAGAAAGGTGGACAGGTAGGCAGAGAGACAGAGGAAGAGAGACAGGGAGAAAGAAAGGGAGAGAGGAAAAAAGAAGAGGGAGACAGGGAGACTAAGGAAGAGAGGGAGACAGAGGGAGAGAGGTCATGGCTTGATGCCACTAAAGCAAAGTCCAACCCGCCTCTTCTACATCTCCCCGCAACTCCCACCTCTTCCCCTCCCTCAATCCCTTCCAGGTGGTGGAATTTGCTGACATGGGGGTAGACGGCTGCTTGCAGTGGGTGAGGTAAAAGTCAGCCAGAGAGTCACAGTCCAGGGGGGTGCCCGTCCCTCTCTCCCGACAGACTTAAAGGTCGGTCCGGCCAGCTTGTTCCGGATCTGCCTCAAAAACTCAACCAAACACGGATGCTTTCTTCCCTTTCACCTCCAGGTGCCCCCCCAGGTCCTCATTTCACATAAACCCATTCAGGTACATTTTCCAAGAGATTACAAATCAAAGGGAAAGTAAGATATCGTTTGCTGCCCGGAGGGATGAACTGAGTTGCCAAAAGATTGGAAGAGGCCAGTGGACTGAAATGAACAAAAAGGCCAACCCTCCCCGCATACCCCTCGATCCTTTCAGATGTATATATATATATCAAATATTTATCATTATATGTATATAAATGGCATTTGTTAAGTGCTTACTATGTGCCAGGCACTGTATTAAGCTTTGGGGTAGAAACAAAATCATCAGGTTCCACATGGGGCTCACAGTCTAAATAGGAGATATCAAATCCCCATTTTACAGATGAGGGAGCTGAGACACAGGGAAGTGAAGCGCATTGCCCAAAGTCACACAACAGACAACTGGCAGAGGCAAGATTAGAATCCAGGTCCTTCTGACTCCCAGGCTCGTGCTCCATCCACTAGGCCATGCTGCTTCTCACTAACCAATTTGAACTGAGGGTTTCTTAGGAGAGAAACGAGGCACCTTTTTTCTTCCAATGATTTCATTTTAGTCAGCAGGATTATCGATTTGCGGATAGTTGCATTCTCTAGACTATAAGCTCGTCGTGGGCATTGAGCGTGTCCCCCCGTTCCGTTGTACTGAAATCTCCCGAGTGCTCAGTGCTCAGTGTTCAGGGCTCTGTACACAGTAAGTGCTCAATAAATATCAATAAATACACCCTAAACACACACAGAGTTTGAAGGCAACTTATGAATTTTATCCGTTCCTGTCCCAACCTATCTTACGAAGCATTGATAACAGCATTATCTCCCAGAGCAGAATCACGCGGCCCCGAACGATATTAAGATGTTTGAGACTTCTGGCTTACTGAAAGTTATTATTCAGAAGTTTACATAGTCTGCAAACACTTATCAGGATCCCTGAGAAGAAAGAACAGGACCTACATTTCAATTAAGATACAGTGGAATGTTAGAGGTTCAGAAGAGATAAGCAGGCACTCTCTCCATCCTTGATG